>NC_051402.1:5467351-5473174 GCF_015228065.2 Penaeus monodon
CCGCAAGCGCTGTGCCGACGCAATAAGGCCTACAGGCTTTTCAAAAATAACATCACAAATGAGAACTTTTGCAACTACAAACTAGCAAGAGCTAGGGCTCGTAGAGTAATAAGACAAGCAAAAAGAGACTCCTGGCGGAGCTTTGTCTCTACAAAAAACAGCAACACCAAAATATCAAGGGTTTGGTCCACGGTAAATAAAATCATAAGAAAAAAACATCTATCAAATTAATAACATCATAGAAGAGGGTAAGCATTTACCTCGCCTAGAGACATTGCTAATGCACTCGCCAGGCAGTTTCTCTCATACAAGCAGCTCAGCTAATTACCATCCCACCTTCCTGACCCCCAAAGGGAAAGAGGCTGAGCTGCAACCAATTCACTTTGCCACAGGAGATGACTTTGATTACAATAAAGATCTTACAATGGATGAGCTTGTCCGAGCCCTAGAAGCCTGTAGAGGGACATCCCCGGCCCCGATGAGATTCGATATGAGATGATGAAGCATCTTAATCATGATGACATGATTAAGTTGCTAGAAGTGTAAAATGAAATTTGGAAGCCACATTTTTTCCAAACTCATGGCACTTCGCCCACATCATTCCCATATTAAAAGGTAGGGGGTAATCCCAGACTTGCCATCTCCTACCCCCCAAATTGCGTTGACAAGTTGCTTATGCAAGGCCCATGGAACGAATTGTTTAACAGTAGGCTATTGCATTTTCAAAATTCCATAATTTACTAGTTGACGAGCGGGGCGGCTTCCGCAAGGGACGCCAAACTCTCGATCAGCTAGTAAAGCTGGACAGTCATATTCAAGAGGCCATTGCCAAAAAGATTTTTTGATTTCAGTATTTTAGATATAAAAAAAGCCTACGACATGACATGGCGATATGGCCTACTCAGAAAATTTTAAATGCTTTGGAAAATTCTGGAACTTGCCTTGTTTTATTCAAATTTCATTTCTGACAGAACGTTGCTGTCAATTATTTTCTGACAATATCACTTTTTCGGACATTTTTGTCCAGGCAAACGGGGTCCCACAAGGAAGGGGTCTTGTCACCAACATTATTTCTATGTATGATCAATGACATCTTACCAGCTCCTCCTGGGAATCTTAAATACTCACTGTACGCTGATGATTGTGCATTATGGCATTCCAGCAATAAGCAGAATTCTCAGCAAATCGAAACCCAAATTGGCACGGGATTGATTCATAACGGGGGCCTCCAGGGGGGTTTTTAAGTTTTTCCATTAGAAAGAGTATTGGGGAAATTTTTTTCACGTAGGAGGAAGCCGAACATCAGGCTAACTCTAGACACCACCCAATACCTATTCAAATTCTGAAAAGTTTCTTGGGCTACTTTTTGATAGTAACTCAATTGGAAGACCACATTGGTCAGTTAAAGAATAAATGTCAAAAAGCACTGAATTTTTTAAAAGTGCATTTCTGGTAACAAATGGGAGCTGATAGACAGCCCTTTGCAAATGGTATATAAAGCCCTGATTAGGTCTAAGTAGATTATGGGTCAATCGTGTATGGTTCGGCATCGAGAACAAGTTTGAAAGGTTTTTGGATGGTGTTCAGAATGCCTGTTTGCGTGTGTGTCTTGGAGCCCTGAAGTGCACTCGGATCGAGCGTCTTGAGGTGGAGTCAGGAGTACCTCCCCTCCACTCAGAACGGGGCAGTTAGCCTTGAGCTATGCCGCAAAGGTGGCTCGAGACCCGAGCCCCCCAAATGGAAATAGTGGCATTAGGCCCTTTGCCACGAGCCCTCCACGACCTCGTCGAAAGTGGGTATAGATCTCTCTACCATCGATACCCTGGTTTCAGTAAAATATACGCCATGGAAACCCCCAATTTTTCTATCATGGAAGCCTGGCTTCCATCACCAAGGCCATGGCGCCGGAGGTGGAGGTACGCCAGAGGTTCAGAGAGATCCTTGTTAACCCTCTCCCTTTTTTTCATTTATATACCGACGGCTCCATGACAGATGAGTGTGTGGGTGCGGGTGTATGGTCGACTGAATGTGAACTAAAGTTCAGACTGCCGAAACATACATCGATCTTTCTTGCTGAACTTTTTGCCATTGATAAAGCTATTGATTTTGCACTATCGACGACCCACGATAAATAGTATTTTCTCAGATTCCTTAAGTTCACTTAAAACCATTAAATCATTAGAACCACCAAAAATGAACTTCTGGGTAATATCATTCGTAACTACATGGTGCCAATAAATCAATCAAGCTAATATGGGTACCAGCCACTCTGGTATCCATGGCAATGAGCAGGCTGACAAACTAGCCGGGGCAACTGGTGATCTGGACCTTAGCATAGTCCGTACAGATCTCAGGTGTTTTGTGTCTCTTATAAAAGCAAATATACATCTCCTGTGGCAAAGTGAGTGGACCAACCTCCAACTCACACACAAAATTAAGCCAACAATCGAACTGTGGGACACAGCCTACAGAAAAAACAGAAGGGAGGAGGTGGTGTTGGCCCGTCCTTAAAGGGGCAATGCAACCAGATAACACACCTCACTCCCTATATTGAGAAGAACTTCCCTCCACAGTGCCACACAAACCTTTCAATAGCACACATAATAAAAACCTGCCCAAAATATAATATTAATAGAATAAATATAAAAATTACCTTAGAAACAAAAACATTCAATTTACAAACATCCAATCTTTTATCAATGATGAAAAAATAATAAGTAAAGTAATCACTTTTTCTAAGGGAGACAAAACTTTATGACCTTATATAATTGATAGAATAAATAGGATCCATTTTGGGGTTTATAGCCAAGAAATCCAACAAAGAAGAAGAAGAAGAAGATGACACACTCGTGTTTGAGACTTTGAATAGCTCTGACCTCTGTCCAGACGCAGCAGCAATAGACTCAAAGCCTTGTGCCATAGGAGCACCCGGGGGGCCGGGGCCTCTTGTCTCGCTCGGCGCTATTGCTTCTGAGTAATATTAACGTAATTTTTCGTAAGTAAATTTCTGATTTATCAGCACTTTGTACTTTGCCTGCACCTTCAGTGCGTTTTTTTTTTGCAGGTGACACGAGACTACAGTAGGCGTAGTCACACCCCACCTCAGACCCGCAGCTCTCTTCTACCCAGGGTAGCCCTTACGGCATTGACCCCTGGGTAGGGAGGCCCAGTAGTCTGGGGCGTCCTTTGGGGCACTTTTTCCCTTTAATTCTAAAATTTTCCTCTTTCATGTGACTTCCCTGAGCCTACCGGGGTACCCTTGTGGGCTCCCGTATTTGCCCCGGGGGGTGGGCACCGACTTACCCTCCTTCGCATAGGGAAGTTTCGGCGGTAAGGAGGGGTCTTCCCCATAACTCGATCCTCTCTGTGGTACTGGAGAACGCAACCAGGCTTCCATTGGGGGGTAGAAGATGGAAACTGCCACACTCTCTCTTAGCTATTGCTTTTTAGGTTGATTAACAATAGTTAAGGGTAACTGGTCCTTCAGGGCAACGCACGGGCCCAGGGGTCGGACTCGGTCCGATACCCATTATGAACGATTCCTCGCTAACCCTCCTCCTCCTCAAGGAGGGGACGACCCATGAATCTCCTACGACCCCAAAGCGACCCTTGACCAACGGGAAACCCCCACTGCTGACAAACGAGAACGACGATTTTTTCAATCCCTCCAGAGAATGCAAGGTATTTGACTGTCAAATGCGTGAATGGAAATCAATCGCTTTTTTAATGTTTAGCCCCTTCATTTATCAAGAAGGTCCTTGATGGTCAAGTGGACAGTGATTTTGATTTTTTTCCGGAAATTGCGAATGGGAGCCTCCTTGTAAAAGTGCAGTTCAACTCCCAGATTAAGGGCCTGCTTAAACTGACGCAGATTCATGATTTGAAGGTTAACGTAACTATCCGCATTGGCCCCAATACCCGCAAGGGAGTAATCTTTAGCAGGGATTTGAGACAATGGAAGAGAGCGAAATCTGGAAATATGAAGGACCAAAACGTAGTGGACGTGAACTGCATGACCAAGAAAGACGGGAATTACGAACAAAACCGGGTTGTGCTTTTTGACTTTTGCTTCGAGTAAAATTCCTGAGTATGTCAAAAGTTGGATTGAACGTGTCCAAGTGCGACCTTCATTCAAAAACCTATGCGCTGTAATAGATGCCAAAAATTTGGACACACCTCATTACGATGCCAACGATAAAGATACTAGTAAATTTACTTGCGGGAAATTTTGCTGGAGATCATGACACTGCTGTATGTACTGAGAAAACTCTCAAGTGTGCTAACTGTGGAGGTCCCCCTCAATCTGGCTCTGCCGAGTTTCAGCAGCTTGAAGAAGGGACTGAAATATTAGCATACATGAGAGGACATGATGTTAGTTACCGTGAGGCCAAGAGGAAAGTTGAAGGTTTGACCAGCAAACCCAATACTTCCTACGCTTCAGTAGCACCAACAACACTTCCATGCAAACGGCATCAATCAGGAACTTGCGCTAAGGATAAAGAAATTGCTGAGTTAAAGGAAAAGGTTAAGGAATTAATGAGTCAATAAAGAATTGAAAAATAATAATTCAAAAAAATTGCTGAATCAACCCAGCAAAAGCAGCAGCATCATAAGGAATGATACCAAATCACAAACTGATCGCACCTTCAGGGGCCTACCCATGGGAGGCCCCTGGTAACGAGGGAGAGGAGGAAGAACCTCCCTCCCAGAAAAAAAGAAATTAAACCGGCGGACAAGGCACTTCTAACCCATAAAACGTAATCTTCGCGTCGACCATTATACAATGGAAAGTCGAAGTCTTGATCAAGTAAATGACCTAATTATTAGCCTCGTCTATGCTCCCGATATATAGTCTCCAGAACGCATTCACACCCGTCTCTGACGAGGTCGTTTCGCTGAGGACTACCATTTATGTCGGAAGAGTGAGGTAGGGGTGGAGGCGGGTCGACTCACAAACAAAATAAAACAAAACCTAGAACTGTGGACCCAGCCCACAGGAAGAGAAAGGTAGAGGTGGTGTTGGCCCCCCTTAGGTTCAAGACATTTTCAACAGTTCAAGATTAACCCACCTCACCTAAAATTGAAAACGTTTTCCCCCAAGATGTCACAAATGCAACATACCTCACCCTTACCATATCCTCACAGTCTTAAGAAATATAACCACACGACAAAGTTTAAAAATTTTCCAAATGAAAATATAAATTTTACATGTGTATATTATCAAATGATGAAAAAATAATCAGTAAAGTAATCACTTTTTTAAGGGAGACAAAAATTTATGACCTTATATAGATTGACAGAATAAATAGGATCCATTGGCTTAATAACCTTGGCCACTGCCCCTGGTTGATAGCCAAGAAATCCAACAAGAAGAAAGAAGAAGAAGATGACACACCCTCACTCGTGTTTCAGCTTTTGTCGGCTAACACCTTGTTCCCAACGCAGTAACAATAAACTCAGTCTTGTGCCACAAGAGCTTTCCCTGGAGCCCGGGGCTCTCGTCTCGCCCTTTACTTTGTTGTTCCTGAGTTTAACGTAAATTAAATTAAAGTAAAATCCTGTAAATTACAGATCATTTTTGTGCTTTGCCAGCCCTTCAGTGCTCTTGTTTTTTGCAGGTGACACGAACTACAGTAGGCGTAGTCACACCCACCTCAGACCCGCAGCTCTCTTCTACACCAGGGTAGCCCTTACGGGCATTGACCCCTGGGTAGGGAGGCCCCCGTAGTCTGGGGCGTCCTTTGGCGCACTTTTTCTCCATTTCTAAATTTCCTTCTTCATGTGACTTCCCTGAGCCTACCGGAGTACCTTCCCATGGGTTGA
>NC_051402.1:5473274-5500774 GCF_015228065.2 Penaeus monodon
TTCAAGTGCAATAATTAAGCAACGAAATAAGAACAAGAAGAATATACCATCACAAATAACATGAATAAGTGTAGACCTGAATTGTGAGAACAGGGTGCCAGAAACAAAAGTCCTCCCTGTTTGAAAGTTCCTTTGGGTTGCACTCAGCACAAAGAAAATGGACCTGCTATCCTCCCATTCTTCACTAAAGGTACTAATAACTTTTATATACAATTTCCATAGAAATAAGTCCTAATGTACAATACATGCACATGCATATATATATACACACACATGTGTGTAGATGCATAAGTATATGTACATAGATACAAATTTCTACATTACATATACATTTATAAATATATATATGTATGTATATATACATGTGTGTGTATATATATAAAAACATATTCATCATTCAATTATAAACATACACATACATATATATGTATATATATGGAGAAAAATAACCAGTATATTTATAAATACATTATATAATATATATATATATATATATATATATATATATATATATATATATATATATATATATATATATGAAGAATAAGCAATATATAAAAATATTAATATAGTTAAGCATCATATATAAATGATATATACATATTAATTTAAAGCAATATTTGTAAATATAAAATGTATATAATGTGTAATCTCTATATAGAATAAATATAATATAAAAATCTAAAAACAATGTTTATATTAATATATCAACATATACATTAACAATATATATATATATATTTTTTTTTATTTTTTTTTTTCAATATACTTTTAAATACTTTAACAATATACATATATATATATATATAATACATATTACAAATATATGTATATGTATATAATGCTAAATATATATACATTATGTCCATATATATGTATATATATATATATATATATATATATATATATATATATATGTATATAAATGCTTACATATACTTAAATACACACACACACATATAGAGCCATACATATACATAAAATATGAAATAAAAGTTCTATTCAAAATTTATAAAATAGAAGATAATACTAACGAGAGAAAAAAAAACTCAGATGTCGTTTATGACGTTCTGTGTTCAAAACTCGGCCAACGGTAAGTTCGCTGACTTCCTTTCTTGGGGGGAATTACGCCCTGGAATTGGTATCGCTTCTCGGCCTTTTGGCTAAGATCAAAGTGTAGTATCTGTTCTTATCAGCTTAATATCTGATACGATCCCCATGTGGGATCTACGATATTAAACTGATTTTTGGAATATGGCGAAGTGCTAGGGGCTTGCTCCACCTTTGCCGCGGATCGGCCCGGTATTGCAGTACCTCCGGGATTGGTCCACTCCCCACGGGGAGAATAAAGCATATATATTACATTAAAATGGTTAACACTGATACATGTGTTCTCTTAAAACGTGTACATTTGTTTACAGTTTTCACTAAATCCCCTTTTTTCCCAAACAGCCAATATCCGGATGTTTGTTGCACTCACTTTTCCATTATTGATTATGTACGTTTTTAATTTCCGATTGTTTGAATAAAATATACAGAATGTAGTCACAAAATTACAAGGTACCTCACCTGTTTTGTTACTATATTCGATGATACATACTAATTAACTTTAGTTTCCCCTGGCCAACCTGGTGATTTGATGTTAACTTCTGGCTAATTGGCATTTGTCCTTGGAGGATGCACATTCCTCAGCAGTTTGTCTGAATTCAACCCATCAAAAATCCTCGGTAGTCAGTGAAGCCACTGGCATCAGCGTCAACATGATGTGGCCAATGGCATCAATATCTCCAAGACACTCAGATCACACTCCATTTAATGGTTTCTATATGGATTGCGACTAGGGTAATGCCATAGGCCTTATGCAGGAAATGACAAGTCTCGAGAGTTTCTTTTCTTTTTGTTTCTTTTTTTATCATATGTAAACTGAATGCATATTCAGGGGAGTCATTTCGGCTTTTCCTTAAGGGTTGGCGAGCGAAGAGAACACAAAAAAGTTTGAAAAATGAGCCATTCTAGGGGTATTTTGAAGCTAAAAACCGACATATATGTGTAATATAGCATAGGTTAATAACTGTGGCCCTTATGGGGGGTCAGTCAGACCTTGAGGGGAGCAAACACAGCTGCCCCTCCTCCAACTGACACCTCTGTGCATATTGTTCCATCCCTCGCGAGAATAAATTGTGTAATTAGTTCGAGAGCTGACGAAACGCGATGACCCTCGGACATACGTGTCTGTCCTTAATTAAAGATTTGTTCTTCATCCCATAGAAAGCCGATTCGTTAATGTAGCCATCTCCAAATATAAACTCCACAAGTGACTTATGATTTGTCACTTTGACAGTATCAACAAAGGGACGCGCACATATTTAAAAAGAAAAGGGCGTTTCTTATCATACGTTTTCCTTCGTCCATTAGTTTGCAGAAAGGCGAAGTAGGAAACACGATACCACCCATATTTTGTAAATCACTCCATCACTTATATGTACGTGTGTGTTTACTCAAATATACATGTTTTTGGTTTCGTAATGTACTTGCATTATTTTAGGCGTGGGGGTTAGTGCGTGTGCATACGCGTATGCATGTGTGTATTAATATGTTGCATGCGAGTGAATTACAGGACAATGTGATATGAATATGCAGTTATGGTAGTAACATATATTGCATTACATCGCCTTGACATGATTAATAGCGTGGTATAGATAAATAATCATTCAGTGGTTTGTGTCAATACATAACTTTATTTTCCCATTGCTATGATATACCAATATAGTAAGACTTTACTGGAATTATTTTTATTAATTATTATTTAAGGGGGATAGCGCGAACGCAGTCCCCCGCTACCAAAAATTGCGCACTCGAGTTAACCACATTTGGGTTAATCGCAGGGGTCAGCGCCACCGGAGTGCAATGGTGAGCCTCGCCCTGGGAGAACCGCCTTCGTGATCACGGTATCTCCTGTGCCAGGTAAGTATGCTGTTTAAGGCGACGGCCCAAGCCAGACGTACTCACACTGAGCAGCCCACGAGTACACTAACGGTTTATGCAAATATCTAGCTACTACTTTTCATTGCACATACATCGGAGCTGAAGTCGCTTTAAAATTAAATTTATAAACTATATATATATATAACGAAGTAAGTTATAATGTGATTCAGTGTATTAAGAACAGAAACTGTGAAACTGACAACGATCGCCATAGAGCGTTTTTGCTTAGATACTCCATTAACATTTTGAGAAAAAAAAAATCATGTTTTTGTATTCTTTGGCATAATACTATCAATCGCAGTGATATAAATATATATCCATATCTATATACTTTTTAAAGGAGCCAACGCCATTCGTCCTAAATTTTCCCTCCAAATTCCAGCCGTCCCTCCTAATATAGCTTGCTACATTAAATTTGGTCATGTTAGCTTTTATATAATTTACTAACACCAAACATGCCACAGTCAAGCGCAATAATTAAGCAGCAAAATTAGACCAAGAGGAATATACCATCACAAATATCATGAATAAGTGTAGACCTGAATTGTGAGAACAGTCCTCCCTGTTTGAAAGTTCCACTCAGCACAAAGAAAATGGACTTACTATCCTCCATTTCTTCACTAAAGGAACTGTTATAATTTTTGGACGTAATTCTATGGAAATTGTACATAAATATGCAATATATATACATGCATATACATATACATGTATATAGATGCATATATATAAGTACATAGACCCAATTTAATACATTACATATATATATACATAATTATGTATATATACATGTTTGTGAGCACACACACAGACACATACACACATATGCACGCATGTATTTATGATATAATTATAAACATACATACGTATATATATGTGTATATATACACTAAATAGAAACAATAATCAATATTTACAATTACATATGTACATATATTTAAGGCATAAACGATGTAACATTAATATATATACATATATATGCATATAAATAAACATGTGTATATATATATTAAAAAATATATATAAATATTTATGAATACATATAGGCATTATATATAATAATGATATATACATATCATTTTAAAGCAATATATATAAAATATATTTAATATACAAAATATATGTATATAGATATGCCATCTTTAGAATATATATAATAATATACATATGTATAATAACAATATGTATATTAATATATCTCCTTATATATATTAACAATATATATATATATATATATATATATATATATATATATATATATATATATATATATATATATATAACAACATGTAAGTATAATTATAAGTATATATATATATATATATATATATATATATATATATATATATATATATATATATATATAAAAATATATAAAGAATATGTATATATATATATATATATACTTAAATGCATATCATATGCCTATACATAAATATATATAAATTCACATATATAAAATTAAATGAAAGTTCTATTCAAAATTTATAAAATAGAAGATAATACTAACGAGAAATAAAAAGTTCAAACTCAGACGTCGTTTATGCCGTTCTGTGTTCGAAATTTGTCCAACGGTAAGTTCGCTGACTTCCTTTCTTGGAGGGAATTACGCCCTGGAATTGGTATCGCTTCTCGGCCTTTTGGCTAAGATCAAAGTGTAGTATCTGTTCTTATCAGCTTAATATCTGATACGATCCCCATGTGGGATCTACGATATTAAACTGATTTTTGGAATATGGCGAAGTGCTAGGGGCTTGCTCCACCTTTGCCGCGGATCGGCCCGGTATTGCAGTACCTCCGGGATTGGTCCACTCCCCACGGGGAGAATAAATCATATATATATATTACATTAAATTTGTAAATACTAATTCACGTTTACTCTTAAAGCGTGTACATTTGTTTACTCATCTCACTATAAATCCCTTAATATTTTTATCCAAACGGCCAATAACCCTGAGAATCTGAAGTTTGTTGCACTCACTTTATTTGCCCTTATCGATTATGTACGTTTTTTAAATCTCCGTTTGTTGGAATATATACAGTATGTGCTGTCACCTCGCACAGAATAGGATAACATGCCCTTCTAGTCCGAACGCTATCTGGCAGTTAAATTTCGTACTGCAAGGACAACCAAATACGCACGACGAGTTAAAGCATGCTAATATTAGACAAACGACATGAGGGTATGTTTCCATCACAGCATCGTTTCATTTATATATTTGAAACGAACTAGAAGCAGCCGCATTCACAGGTACATGCATATGATCACTACGTTGACAAAATAATACTCGTAAACAATATAAAAACATAAAAAATATACATACTCGAGTAAACCACATGCTCACAAACACAAAAAACAGGAAACTCAGGTACCCTACGTATATATATATATATATATATATATATATATATATATATATATATATATATATATACATATACACACATGCTCACAAACACAGAATCACAAGATACCTCACCTGTTTTGTTACTATATTCGGTGATACATACTAATTAACTACTAATTAACTTACGTTTCCCCTGGCCAACTAGTGGTCTGATGTTAATTTCTGGCCGATTGGCATTTTGTCCTTGGATGATGCACATTCCTAAGCAGTCTGTCATTCAGTCCATCAAAAATCTTCTGCGGTCTGTGTAGCCACTGGTATCAGCATCATGGTGTAGCCAGTGGTATCAGTATCTTCAAGACACTCAGATCACACCCCATTTAATGGTTTCTATTTGGGTTGCGACTAGGGTAATGCCATAAGCCTTATCTCAGGAACTGTTTCTTCACTTTGTTTCTTTTTTATCATTTATAAATTGAATGCATATTCAGGCGCATAATTTAAGCTATTTATTTGGGTTTGCGAGCGAAGAGAACACAAAAAGTTAGAAAAATGAACTCTTGAAGGGAGCTAACACACCTACCCCTCCTCCAATTGACGCCCTGTGCACATTGTTTCATATGTTAACATACATATACAGTATTCCCTAGCGAAAGAAGTCGATGTGTACGTTAGTTTGAGAGTTGACGAAACGTGATGACCCTCGGACATACGTGTCCGTCATTAATTAAAGATTTGCTTCTTCACCCATGGAAAGCCGATTCGTTAATGTAGCCGTCTGCAAATACAAACTCTACGCGTGGCTGACAATTTGCCAGTACCAACAATGAGACGCACACATTAGAGAAAAAAATATCACGTTTCTTTATCCTCGTTTGTAGAAAGGAAAAGTAGGACACACGAGACCACCCTTATTTTGAAAACCACTCTACCACTTATATGTCCGTGTGGGTACGTGAAAAAAGTTTGTGTTTGCATTCCTCTGTGTGTGCGTACGTGTTAACTCAAATATAAATATCTTGGGTTTTGTAATTCACTTGCATGCATGTTCATGTGTTAATGTGTTGCATGCGTTCGAGTGCGTGAAGTAAAGGACGTGATACGAATGTGCAGTGATCTCAGTAACATACAGTGCATTACCTCGCCTTGATATAGATGAGTAATAGCGTGGTATAGGTAAATAATCGTTCAGTGGTTTGTGCCAATACACATCTTCATTCTTTCAATGCTACTACGACACATACTGATATGGAATACTTTCTATAAACATTTACTATTTAAGGGGGATAGCGCGAACGCAGTCCCCCGCTACCAAAAATTGCGCACTCGAGTTAACCACATTTGGGTTAATCGCAGGGGTCAGCGCCACCGGAGTGCAATGGTGAGCCTCGCCCTGGGAGAACCGCCTTCGTGATCACGGTATCTCCTGTGCCAGGTAAGTATGCAAAAGCACGTCCAAAGCAGAATCCAGGGCAAACTGACTGATGACTCAGTGAATTGTAACAAATTATGCAGTCGCTGGCTCTCGTGTCAAGGATATTTAACTTTTTTTGAAACCTTAACATGACAAAGAGTAAAATAAAGGTATGGAATAATTACCTATTACTTTTTAATAGAATAGCCAAGTGTATTTCCAACAAAAGAAAATCTAAATATGTTAACTAATAAAAGAAAACGATTGTTGGTTGCAGGGACTATTGTAACTCAACTGCAAATACCGAAAGGCATTTACAGTGTATGTTATGATTATTCCTAATGTAATACAATTATGTTTCATTGTCATAGCCATATTTTTTCCACTGGCATTACCATCATCATTTTGATTATCATTACTATTCGTATTATGATTGTCAAACTATTTGTATCATTCATATCATGTCTTTACTATTATGATTATTTTTATAACAATTATTACCATGATCATTATCATTGCAGTTATTAGTGTTATTTATTACTATAGTTATTTTGATTGCTATCATTATTATTGTCAGCATAATTACTCAATATTGATTTTTATCCTTACTATTCTCGTTATTTATTGATGAAATTCTTATCATTACTATTATCTAATCATTATTATAATCATTAATGTCACTATAATTGTATTTTACAGCTGTCTTAATATATCATCAGTGATTATATTAATTCCAATAAATATTCATTATTCGAACATGCATATACATAGCTATCAGTCTAGACATGCATATCTGCCGGACAGACATAAATACAGATTTGTATTTATTTCTGTGCACTTATATCCTTATATGTGGATATTCACTGGATAATGAATAATAAAACACTTAAACACACGGACACACACAAAAGGGAAAAAACAAGAAGCAATAAGCTACATGCGTGGTTTATCTCCCTGTGAACAGAAGTGACTGCCCCTGTCTGTAACTTACTCGTCAGATCACGAAACAGTGATTTCGTCCGCTACCAGATTTAGTCGATATCCGGTAAACAGAGGTCGGTAAAACTGAGATTTGAGAGTGACACAAGCATGGCAGATATGTCGATAGCATATCTGCCATGGTTCTCAACTTCAATGACTGGCGACACACTGCAGGTCTCGTTTCCTTCTTGCTACAATTATCATCGCTGAACCATATTTTCATGTGCCTAAGCATGTTTTCAACCAAAAACTGTTCATATTTTCCTAATACTTCAACCAAAATATAGTACAGAAATAAGAGGCAAGAAATATACATTTGCAAAATATTACGCGATGCACTGGTTGAGAACCATGTCATAGTGCCTTATATCGACTTGGTGGAGATTAGTAATCGAGCGTGTAATCTGAAACTGGTAGCACTAACCTGCCAAATAGTTTGCAATAGGTTTCCCTACTAATGGAATAAATGTTCCTTACCCTACAAAGTGTCCCACGTTTTCTAGTAATGTCAACTTCATTTGCCAGAACTTTCATTGCTATGAAACATAACGTTCAGATTTATCTTATTGCTTGAAATTGTTTATTTATGGGGGATAGCGCGAACGCAGTCCCCCGCTACCAAAAATTGCGCACTCGAGTTAACCACATTTGGGTTAATCGCAGGGGTCAGCGCCACCGGAGTGCAATGGTGAGCCTCGCCCTGGGAGAACCGCCTTCGTGATCACGGTATCTCCTGTGCCAGGTAAGTATGCTGTTTAAGGCGACGGCCCAAGCCAGACGTACTTACACTGAGCAGCCCACGAGCACACTAACGGTTTATGCAAATATCCAGCTACTACTTTTCATTGCACATACATTGGAGCTGAAGTTGCTTTAAAATTAAATTCATAAACTACATATAACTAACTTATAATGTGATTCAATGTAAGTTTATTTATATCTGAAACTGAAAACGATCTCCATAGTGCGTTTTTTGTTTAGAAACTCCATTAGCATTTTTATAATAGTTTTAGTATCTTTTGTTGTAATACTACCATTTACGGTTATATATATATATATATATATATATATATATATATATATATATATATATATTATATATATAAATTAATATATATATATATATATATATATATATATAATTTCAAGGAAGCCATTCTTCCTAGATTTTCGCTCCAGATTCCGGCCGTCCCTCTTCATATAACATACTACATTAAAGTCGGTAATTTTAGTTTTTATATAATTTACTACCCCAAACATGCCACATTCCAGCGTAATAATTAAGCCACAAAATAAGACAGGGAGGAATCATGAATAAGTGTAGACCTGGACTGTGAAATCTGGGTTCCGGAAAAAAGAGTTCCCCCTGGTTGAAAGTTCCTTTGGGTCGCACTCAGTACAAAGAAAATGGACTCGCTATCCTCCGGAGGTACTTTTAATATTGGGGCATATTTCGATGGAAATTGTTTATAGATATACAATATATACATGAATATATATACACACACACGTGAATAGATGCACATATTTGTACATAGACATACATACTTATACATATATGTATACTTACATATACAAATGTATACATATAAATGCATATACCTGTGTGCATACACACACAATATATCTATATATAATAATAATAATATACATATAAACAAATACATATATATATATTATTTATATATAATCATAAACACACACACACATACTAAATAGAAACAATAAGCAGCATATCTATAAGCACACATATCTATACATACATATAAAAAATATATGATATAAAAGTAATACATATAAATGGAGAGATATATGTATAAATATCCATGTACGTGTATATATATCCATTTAACAATATATATAAATATTTGTATATATGGACATTATATATGAATGATATATGCATATTAAAGAAATAAAATTAATATATATAGAAATACACATAAATATGCAATACATATAAACAACATATATATGTGTATTTATATATATATATATATATATATATATATATATATATACACACAAAAGGTTTATTACCAATGTATCTACATATATATCCACTAATAAATAAATATATATGTATTTTACATATATTCTATATATATATATATATATATATATATATATATATATATATATATATATATTATCATATATCATTATATTTAATTTAATATATAATATATATATATACATAAATATATATATATATATATATATATATATATATATAAATACATATTTACAAATATATATTAATAGGGCATATTTATATATGAAAATATATATACATGAATATGTATATATATATATATATATATATATATATATATTATATATATATATATATTATATATATATATATATATTATATATATATATATATATATTATATAATATATACAGACATACATATATATACACATATATTCATGTAACCCTATGCATATATCAATAAATATATATCAATATATATTAATAAATATCTACAATTAAATATAAACAAATATGTATAAATATATACAAATATGAAAATATATTTATATACAAAAAATAAAATAAAATAATAATACAAATATATAACATTTATATATAATACATAAATACACATATAACTATTGTTACGCGACCGCCTCGTCTCTCTGCCACCAACACAAGGCAAGCTAGGCAGACGGCGTGCTATTCACAGGGTCGTGAACACTGAACAGCTCCAAGAGGCACTCAGCACCACAGCGTCCCAGAACACCACGAGGGGAAATGCCACGTGGTGAAGCAGGGCACGAAATAAACACAAAATGACAAGTCTTTTCTTTATTTACACAAGTTATTTACCCGTACACTTTTCTATAGGCACAATACAGGGGGGACACCAGCATGTCACACTGCACGATATAGCTTATAACAGGGCAACACAAAGTTTATCAGGTCACAAGGGCACACACGAGGTCTTAACAGGAGCAGCACCCAACTGCGTCTCCCTCTTGGCTTGTTCCTCCGCTCCTCCGCTCACAGCCAGTTGCGTCATGTTTGCCCAGGTCCCTTCATGTTAACACATGCCCAGGTCATCCTTTTCATGTTAACACATGTTTCGCACAGAGACAAAGACCCACTGGCGTAACACTATCCCCCCCTATCAAGCAGACGACCCATCTGCTCTGACATACCTAAACATGAAACAAAATACAGAAAATTTAAATAAAATTAGTCCTCAGGAACAAACAAAATTCTTTCAAACAAAAGTAACCGTAATTGAAAATCAGTTCTCAGAAACACAAAAATCTTTCATCCAGCGCGGCTTTCTTCGCTCTCGCTGGGGTCACTCTGGAGGAGGTGTGGGCGGTGGTAGATTGGCAGTGGCATCCAGAGTGGTATCTCCTGCCCCAAGACCTGGCTCATGGTCACCATTGACGTCTGTTGCATCGCCCTCACCATCCAAATGCTCGTTCTCATCTCGGTCAGCGTCTGCCACGTCCTCATCGCCGCTACTGGGGCTAACGTCATCTTCTTTTTCACCATGGCCCCAGGAGTAGCTTCCTGGCCCATGGTAACGCCACAGCCGGTCCACGTGGACAACCGACGGTCGTTTTCGCCCTCTGTGAATTCGATAGGTGACATCAGAGAGAGCCGCTACCACCGTGTATGGCCCTTCCTAGGGGCTCTGTAGCTTCGGTGAGAGCCCTCGCTTCCCACGCGGGTTATGCAGCCACACTCTGTCACCTATGTTGTACCTCACTTCCCTCATGCGCCGGTCATAGGTCTCCTTCATGGCATGGCCGGCTACCTTGAGCTTGCCACGAACTCGTCGGTGCACCTCCGCCAGGTGAGCGGCACTCCGGTGCGCCAAGTCCTCGAGGAAGTCAGGCAACAGCCCCACACCAACTAACTCCTTGCTCCCCGACGACTCTTCTGGATGCTCCACTTCCTCACAAGTGCCCAGCTTTGCACCAGCTGACACCTTCTGGGCCTTATCGGAGACGTTAGCTACCAACACTGTAACTAACCCCTCTCCTGGTCCAACAAGGCTCCGCCCAGCCGCTACGCCATCAGCCAGCTGGTGAGGGTGCACGGTGAAGATGTGCCCTTGCTTCCAGAGGTTGGCTGTGCAGACTGCACCTTGCCCTCAGGACAGAGTCTAGAATCCGGTGTCAACTGTCAAGAGTGATACGTGGAGTAGAGGGCCTCGTGGAGCCCATCCAAAACCTGCAGCTGGCTGATGTTACAGTTACAGTGTTGGTAGCTAACTTCTCCAATAAGGACCTGAAGGTGCCAGCTGGTGCAAAGCTGGGCACTTGTGAGGAAGTGGAGCGTCCAGAAGAGTCGTCGGGGAGCGAGGAGTTGGTTGGTGTGGGGCCGTTAACCTGACTTCCTCGAGGATTTGGTGCACCGGCTGTGGCGTTACCATGGGCCAGGAAGCTACTCCTGGGGCCATGGTGAAAAAGATGACGTTAGCCCCAGTAGCGCCGATGAGGACGTGGCAGATGCTGACCGAGATGAGGACGAGCATTTGGATGGTGAGGGCGATGCAACAGACGTCAATGGTGACCATGAGCCAGGTCTTGGGGCAGGAGATACACTCTGGATGCCACTGCCATCTACGCCGCCCACACCTCAGAGCGACCCCACGGAGCGAAGAAACCGCGCGATGAAGATTTTGTGTTTCTGAGAATGCACGCGTTTCCTGATGAAGATTTTTGTTGGTTTCAGATTTGGGGATATAATACATAAATACACATATAACTATTGTTACGCCGACCGCCTCGTCTCTCTGCCACCAACACAAGGCAAGCTAGGCAGACGGCGTGCTATTCACAGGGTCGTGAACACTGAACAGCTCCAAGAGGCACTCAGCACCACAGCGTCCCAGAACACCACGAGGGGAAATGCCACGTGGTGAAGCAGGGCACGAAATAAACACAAAATGACAAGTCTTTTCTTTATTTACACAAGTTATTTACCCGTACACTTTTCTATAGGCACAATACAGGGGGGACACCAGCATGTCACACTGCACGATACAGCTTATAACAGGGCAACACAAAGTTTATCAGGTCACAAGGGCACACACGAGGTCTTCACAGGAGCAGCACCCAACTGCGTCTCCCTCTTGGCTTGTTCCTCCGCTCCTCCGCTCACAGCCAGTTGTTTGCCCAGGTCTCTTCATGTTAACACATGCCCAGGTCATCCTTTTCATGTTAACACATGTTTCGCACAGAGACAAAGACCCACTGGCGTAACACTATCCCCCCCTATCAAGCAGACGACCCATCTGCTCTGACATACCTAAACATGAAACAAAATACAGAAAATTTAAATAAAATTAGTCCTCAGGAACAAACAAAATTCTTTCAAACAAAAGTAACCGCAATTGAAAATCAGTTCTCAGAAACACAAAAATCAGACGTCAATGGTGACCATGAGCCAGGTCTTGGGGCAGGAGATACCACTCTGGATGCCACTGCCAATCTACCACCGCCCACACCTCCTCCAGAGTGACCCCAGCGAGAGCGAAGAAAGCCGCGCTGGATGAAAGATTTTTGTGTTTCTGAGAACTGATTTTCAATTACGGTTACTTTTGTTTGAAAGAATTTTGTTTGTTCCTGAGGACTAATTTTATTTAAATTTTCTGTATTTTGTTTCATGTTTAGGTATGTCAGAGCAGATGGGTCGTCTGCTTGATAGGGGGGGATAGTGTTACGCCAGTGGGTCTTTGTCTCTGTGCGAAACATGTGTTAACATGAAAAGGATGACCTGGGCATGTGTTAACATGAAGGGACCTGGGCAAACATGATTGTGAGCGGAGGAGCCAAGGAACAAGCCAAGAGACGCAGTTGGGTGCTGCTCCTGTGAAGACCTCGTGTGTGCCCTTGTGACCTGATAAACTTTGTGTTGCCCTGTGACCTGATAAACTTTGTGTTGCCCTGTTATAAGCTATATCGTGCAGTGTGACATGCTGGTTTCCCCCCTGTATTGTGCCTATATAAAAGTGTACGAGTAAATAACTTGTGTAAATAAAGGAAAGACTGTCATTTTGTGTTTATTTCGTGCCCTGCCTCTCCAGGTGGCGTTTCCCCTCGTGCTGTTCTGGGGACGCTGTGATGCTCGGTGCCTCTTGGAGCTGTTCAGTGTTCACGACCCTGTGGATAGCACGCCGTCTGCCTAGCCTGCCTTGTGTTGGTGGCAGAGAGACGAGGCGGTCGGCGTAACAATATGTACATATAAATATGTTTATATATACAAACATATATATTTCCATATATACATGTAACCATACATATGATGAGTGTATATATATATATATATATATATATATATATATATATATATATATATATATATATATATATAATGTGTGCATATGTATAAATACACACACAACATATATATTTATATATATACATTTATATATTTGTGCACACATATGTATACATATATTTATACATGAAAATATATATTTAGTATGTAAATACATACGTATGTATTCACATAGACATATATGGAAGAAAAACCCACAGTACAAAAACGAGATTTATTGAAAGTGAGACTACAGTTTCGAAATCCACCTGGATTCCATCTTCAGACCTGAATCCACCTGGATTCCATCTTCAGAACTGAAGATGGAATCCAGGTGGATTTCGAAACTGTAGTCTCACTCTCAATAAATCTAGTTTTTATATTGTGGGGTTTTCTTCCATTGTATCAGCACGGAAGAGTGTTTTGCTAGACATAGACATATTTATACACACACACCCACACACACACACACACACACACACACACACACACACACACACACACACATATATATATATATATATATATACATATACATATACATATATTTACATGCTCATGTATATATTTGCATACATACATTTATACATATACATACATACATACACAATATATACATATATACATATATACACATTTGCATATCAATACATATATATGCATGTATATGCATATATATAAATATACACACGTATACACACATGGCCAACCCAGTATAACGACCCAGCCAACTATATGATATCAACATGGTGCCAAGAAGTTCGTCAAACACCGCATCGGTTATGGCACACACATGCTTTATATATATATGTGCACACAAAATATACATATATATATGCACAAGTACACACATATATGAATATATAAATATAAATATGCATATATATACATATATATGTATGTATATATACTTTTGTGTATGTTTACAAATGTATGCATATATATATATATATATATATATATATATATATATATATATATATATATATATATATATATATATATATATATATATATATTATATATATTATGTTTACAGATGTATACATATATATGATAATTATATGCATACATCTATAAATGTGTATATACATATTCTTTATCATACATATATATACATTGTATATAATGTAATGCGCAAGCACGCACGCACGCACGCACACACACACGGGTGCAAGAGGACCAATATAGTAAGGGTACAATTAACCCAACCACCACGAATTTACATTCTGCCCCCTGCAGTAGTAGTAGTAGTAGTAGTAGTAGTAGTGTGTGTGTGTGTGTGTGTGTGTGTGTGTGTGTGTGTGTGTGTGTGTGTGTGTGTGTGTGTGAATTTTGTTACATACAGATAACTCCATATGTGCTCACCCGGCAAGAAGTAGGAAGAAGTAGTGACCGATCCTGATTTTCCTATTCCTTGGATTGGCGGGAAAATGTATTTTTCTTTTAAATATAATTGATATCGATACTGTTATTAATGTTATGAATATTAAATTGCTATTTATAATTTTGGTAACATTTAAGACAATGAAATAATAAAACTTTCCAAAAGTCAAGGAAAAGGGTAAACAGGTGAGATACGTAGGACTAATAACTGACTCTTTCGTGATTATAGAGCCATCTATGTGTAAATACAATAAATACACTTATATTACAGATGGCATGGAATGGCATGTATTGTTGCCATTCGTGCCGATTGGGTTTATTGGCTTTTATTTTTCGATGTTTATATGATAACTTTCCTTTATATCTAGCTTAATATCGTCGCTATAAATATATAAATATACATAAATAATGATTTTTTAAGTATAACTGGACAGGGACACTTCAACTTCATATGTTCCAGCGATGATTCTTTTTCTTGAAATCATCAAACAGTATATACAGGAAATGTGGTTCCCGTTTGATTTTATAATATTTTGTCTCTCCTGTGTTGGAGATTTCAAAAGTAACAATTCTAGTGGATTAATATTCAACCACTCAGTCTGCGTGAACCTCCTCTAGACACGGTATACCGAGCCAGAACGGTCATCAATGCACTTACGAAGAACGTAAGGACCGCTTCCCGCTCAGAGGCTTACACTGAAAGTCCTCATCGTGGTTGAATATATTCCGAGAATCTCGGCGAGAAACCCGGCAATCTCACTATAGAATTGATCCTATAAAGTATGATCTTCACCATAGGCTGAGCTATGTCGTCCCAACAGAGTTTTACTGATGACTATGCATAGGTAAATGTAAATGTTTATACTATATATATGTACATATAAATATGTTTATATATACAAACATATATATATATGTATATAATGTGTGCATATGTATAAATACACACACAACATATATATTTATATATATACATATATATTTGTGCACACATATGTATATATATTTATACATGAAAATATATATTTAGTATGTAAATACATACGTATGTATTCACCTGGATTTCATCTTCAGACCTGAAGATGGAATCCAGGTGGATTTCGAAACTGTAGTCTCACTTTCAATAAATCTAGTTTTGGCATTGTGGGGTTTTCTTCGCCACCTATACCAGGTAATCCGAATCCTCCTCCCCGAAAGCAAACACTCCCCTCGCCACCTATGACAGGTTGTCTTTTTTTTTTTTTTTTTTTTTTGAAAAAAATATTTAAATCTGAATTTTCACATTCGCGCCCCCCCAGTCATAGACTCGCTCCGCCGCCTATGCAATAAATAAAATAATATTACAGTGGGCATGGCATGTGTTGTTGCCTTTCGTGCCGACTGGGTTATTTCGTAATACTGGCTTATTGACTTCGATTTTTTTACGTTTACCAGGTAACTTATCTTGATATCTAGGTTAATATCGTCGCTATAAATATACATTTTTTCTTATTAATTTAGTTTTTTTTTTAATCTAACAAGACAGGTAACATTGCCGATATCTATTTTGTTAGTTTCACCAATGATTCTTTTTCTTGAAGTCATCAAACAGTATATACAGGGAATGTGGTTCCCGTTTGATTTTATAATATTTTGTCTCTTCTGTGTTGGAGATTTCAAAAGTAACAATTCTAGTGGATTAATATTCAACCACTCAGTCTGCGTGAACCTCCTCTAGACACGGTATACCGAGCCAGAACGGTCATCAATGCTCTTACGAAATACGTAAGGACCGCTTCCCGCTCAGAGGATCACACTGAAAATCCTCATCGTGGTTGAATATATTCCGAGAATCTTGGCGAGAAACCCGGCAATCTCACTATAGAATTGATCCTATAAAGTATGATCTTAACCATAGGCTGAGCTATGTCGTTCCAATAGAGTTTTACTGATGACTATGCATAGGTAAATGTAAATGTTTATATATATGTACATATAAATATGTTTATATATACAAACATATATATTTCCATATATACATGTAACCATACATATGATGAGTGTATAAATATATAAATATATATATGTATATATGTATATATATGTATATAATGTGTGCATATGTATAAATACACACAACGTATATATTTATATATATACATATATATTTGTGCACACATATGTGTATATATATTTATACATGAAAATATATATTTAGTATGAAAACAGATACGTATGTATTCACATAGACATATATGGAAGAAAAACCCACAATACAAAAACTAGATTTATTGAAAGTGAGACTACAGTTTCAAAATCTACCTGGATTTCATCTTCAGATCTGAAGATGGATTTCATCTTCAGATCTGAAGATGGAATCCAGGTGGATTTCGAAACTGTAGTCTCACTTTCAATAAATCTAGTTTTTGTATTGTGGGGTTTTCTTCGCCACCTATACCAGGTAATCCGAATCCCCCTTCCCCAAAGCAAACTCTCCCCTCGCCACCTATGACAGGTTATCATATATATATATATATATATATATATATATATAATATATATATATATATATATATATATATATAATTTTTTTTTTTTTTTTTTTTTTTTTTTTTTTTTTTTTTTTTTTTTTTTTTTTTAATATTGAAATCTGAATTTTCACATTCGCCCCCCAGTCATAGACTCGCTCCGCCGCCTATGCAATAAACTAATATTACAGTGGGCATGGCATGTGTAAAGGTACGGTTAGACTGACCAACTATTTCGTTGGAATCCAACGATTATCAGTGACTTGGAACCCACCCGCCCATCCCTTTTGGTTACACTACGAAAAGAACTACAAGCTCAGTCCACTGGATCGCAGCATCAAAACAAATCGTGTCCACAGTCCCTCTTGTGGTAATATGGATGTTTTATATTCCAAAGGACATTTTCTTGGCGTACTTTCTCTAAAAGAGAGGTAATTGCTTCTGAATTCCACATTCTTTGCAGAAATATGACGAGAAGACGTTCTTCCTCTTCGAAAAATATGCGCGCTTGTTTATGTTCGTCCGTCTAATGAGGATACAAGATATATTGCATTGTTTTTCTTATATTTTTTTTAATAATAATTAGTATAAGTATATATATGATAATTTACAATTATAATTAATGATTGTAATGTATTTATATATAATTATAATGCATAAATATATAATTAGACTAATGCCATGTATACTATAGACTCAACGAGTATGACTTTTCCACAGGAACATCGATGGATCGACGGGTTGCCCATCGCTTCGGACGAGTAGGCAAAAAAAAAACGTGGAATTGAACCAATCGGTGGGCAAATCCCACTCAAAATGATTAAATTTCATGAATCGATGGCCAGTGTAACCACACCTTAATACTGGCTTATTGGTTTCGATTTTATGACGTTTACCAGGTAACTTATCTTGATATCTAGGTTAATATCGTCGCTATAAATATATAAATATACATAAATTAATATATATATATATTTTTTTTTTTTATCTAACAGGACAGGTAACATTGCCGATATCTATTTTGTTAGTTTCACCAATGATTTTTTTTCTTGAAATCATCAAACAATATATATATAAAGGGAATGTGGTTTCCGTTTAATTTTATAATATTTTGTCTCTCCTGTGTTGGAGATTTCAAAAGTAACAATTCTAGTGGATTAATATTCAACCACTCAGTCTGCGTGAACCTCCTCTAGACACGGTATACCGAGCCAGAACGGTCATCAATGCTCTTACGAAATACGTAAGGACCGCTTCCCGCTCAGAGGATCACACTGAAAATCCTCATCGTGGTTGAATATATTCCGAGAATCTTGGCGAGAAACCCGGCAATCTCACTATAGAATTGATCCTATAAAGTATGATCTTAACCATAGGCTGAGCTATGTCGTCCCAACAGAGTTTTACTGATGACTATGCATAGGTAAATGTAAATGTTTATACTATATATATATATATATATATATATATATATATATATATATATACATATAAATATGTTTATATATACAAACATATATATTTCCATATATACATGTAACCATACATATGAGTGTGTATAAATATATATATATATATATATATATATATATATATATATATATATATATATATATTATATTATATATATATGTATGTGTGCATATGTATAAATACACACACAACATATATATTTATATATATACATATATATATTTGTGCACACATATGTGTATATACATTTATACATGAAAATATATATTTAGTATGTAAATACATACGTATGTATTCACATAGACATATATGGAAGAAAAACCCACAATACAAAAACTAGATTTATTGAAAGTGAGACTACAGTTTCGAAATCCACCTGGATTTCATCTTCAGACCTGAAGATGAAATCCAGGTGGATTTCGAAACTGTAGTCTCACTTTCAATAAATCTAGTTTTTGTATTGTGGGGTTTTCTTCGCCACCTATACCAGATAATCCGAATCCCCCTCCCCCAAAGCAAACACTCCCCTCGCCACCTATGACAGGTTATCATTTTTTTTTTCTTTTTTTTTTTGTTGAAATCTGAATTTTCATATTCGCCCCCCCCAGTCATAGACTCGCTCCGCCGCCTATGCAATAAATAAAATAATATTACAGTGGGCATGGCATGTGTTGTTGCCTTTCGTGCCGACTGGGTTATTTCGTAATACTGGCATATTGGCTTCGATTTTTTTACGTTTACCAGGTAACTTATCTTGATATCTAGATTAATATCGTCGCTATAAATATATAAATATACATATATATTTTTTTTTCTTATTTATTAATTTTTTTTTTTTTTTATCTAATAAGACAGGTAACATTGCCGATATCAATTTTGTTAGTTTCACCAATGATTCTTTTTCTTGAAATCATCAAACAGTATATACAGGGAATGTGGTTTCCGTTTAATTTTATAATATTTTGTCTCTCCTGTGTTGGAGATTTCAAAAGTAACAATTCGAGTGGATTAATATTCAACCACTCAGTCTGCGTGAACCTCCTCTAGACACGGTATACCGAGCCAGAACGGTCATCAATGCTCTTACGAAATACGTAAGGACCGCTTCCCGCTCAGAGGATCACACTGAAAATCCTCATCGTGGTTGAATATATTCCGAGAATCTTGGCGAGAAACCCGGCAATCTCACTATAGAATTGATCCTATAAAGTATGATCTTAACCATAGGCTGAGCTATGTCGTCCCAATAGAGTTTTACTGATGACTATGCATAGGTAAATGTAAATGTTTATATATATATACATATAAATATATTATATATATATATATATATATGTGATATAATGTGTGCATATGTATAAATACACACACAACATATATATTATATATATACATATATAATTTTGCACACATGTGTTTATATATTATCATGAAAATATATTTAGTATGAAAACACAACGTATGATTCAAATAGAATATATGGAAGATAACCCACAATACAAACTAATTTATGAAGTGAGACTACCATTTTCATAAATCCACCTATCCAGGTATCCGAATCCCTCCCAAATGCAATCTCACTCGCACATCAGGTATCCAATTATCCTCCAAAGCAAAATCCTCACTATAAGGTTATAATATATATAATATATAATTTTTTTTTATATTGAAATTTGAATTTTTTCTTTTTCCCCTTCTGCTTGTTCTGCTATTTGAAATCTAATTTTACATGCCGGTCAAATGCTCGGCTAGCAATAAACTGACAATACAGTTGATGGAATCAAAGGTTACGTGACTGACCCACACGCCATTTGGACATACGAATAGAACCCACCAGCCCATCTTTGGACACACAAAAACAAAGCTCAAGTCCCTCTTGGGTAATAGATTTTATTCCAAAGGCCTTTTCTTGGGTACTTTCTATAAGTAATGCATTTATTGCCATCTTTTGCAAAAATGACGAGAAGACGTTCTCTCTTCGAAATCAATCTTCGAATTGCGGCGTAGTTTTTTCTCTCTCAAATAGGCGTATTTTGATTTTTTCTTATATTGTTTTACAATAATATTGAATTTTTTCTATATTTATTTAATAATAATTTAAGTTATATATTAATTGATTTAATTAATATTTAATTATTTAATAAAATATATAATTAGATATATCATTAACATCCATGTTACTATCAACGAGTATGACTTTTCCACAGGAACATCGATGGTCGACGGGTTGCCCATCGCTTCGGACGAGTAGGAAAAAAAAAACGTGGAATTGAACCAATCGGTGGGCAAATCCCACTCAAAATGATTAAATTTCATGAATCGATGGCCAGTGTAACCACACCTTAATACTGGCTTATTGGTTTCGATTTTATGACGTTTACCAGGTAACTTATCTTGATATCTAGGTATTTAATATCGTCGCTATAAATATATAAATATACATAAATTAATATATATATTTTTTTTTTTTTTTTTTTTATCTAACAGGAAAGGTAAAATTGCCGATATCATTTTGTTAGTTTCACCAATGATTTTTTTTCTTGAAATCATCAAACAATATATATATAAAGGGAATGTGGTTTCCGTTTAATTTTATAATATTTTGTCTCTCCTGTGTTGGAGATTTCAAAAGTAACAATTCTAGTGGATTAATATTCAACCACTCAGTCTGCGTGAACCTCCTCTGGACACGGTAAACCGAGCCAGAACGGTCATCAATGCACTTACGAAGAACGTAAGGACCGCTTCCCGCTCAGAGACTTACACTGAAAGTCCTCATCGTGGTTGAATATATTCCGAGAATCTTGGCGAGAAACCCGGCAATCTCACTATAGAATTGATCCTATAAAGTATGATCTTAACCATAGGCTGAGCTATGTCGTCCCAACAGAGTTTTACTGATGACTATGCATTGGTAAATGTAAATGTTTATAATATATATATATATATATATATATATATATATATATATATATAAATATGTTTATATATACATGTAACCATACATATGAGTGTGTATAAATATATATATATATATATATATATATATATATATATATATATATGTATGTGTGCATATGTATAAATACACACACAACATATATATTTATATATATACATATATATATTTGTGCACACATATGTGTATATACATTTATACATGAAAATATATATTTAGTATGTAAATACATACGTATGTATTCACATAGACATATATGGAAGAAAAACCCACAATACAAAAACTAGATTTATTGAAAGTGAGACTACAGTTTCGAAATCCACCTGGATTTCATCTTCAGACCTGAAGATGAAATCCAGGTGGATTTCGAAACTGTAGTCTCACTTTCAATAAATCTAGTTTTTGTATTGTGGGGTTTTCTTCGCCACCTATACCAGATAATCCGAATCCCCCTCCCCCAAAGCAAACACTCCCCTCGCCACCATATGACAGGTTATCATTTTTTTTTCTTTTTTTTAATATTGAAATCTGAATTTTCACATTCGCCACCCCCACTCCCCCAGACTCGCTCCGCCGCCTATGCAATAAATAAAATAATATTACAGTGGGCATGGCATGTGTTGTTGCCTTTCGTGCCGACTGGGTTATTTCGTAATACTGGCATATTGGCTTCGATTTTTTTACGTTTACCAGGTAACTTATCTTGATATCTAGATTAATATCGTCGCTATGAATATATAAATATACATATATATTTTTTTTTCTTATTTATTATTATTATTATTTTTTTTTTTTATCTAATAAGACAGGTAACATTGCCGATATCAATTTTGTTAGTTTCACCAATGATTTTTTTTCTTGAAATCATCAAACAGTATATACAGGGAATGTGGTTTCCGTTTAATTTTATATTTTGTCTCTCCTGTGTTGGAGATTTCAAAAGTAACAATTCGAGTGGATTAATATTCAACCACTCAGTCTGCGTGAACCTCCTCTAGACACGGTATACCGAGCCAGAACGGTCATCAATGCTCTTACGAAATACGTAAGGACCGCTTCCCGCTCAGAGGATCACACTGAAAATCCTCATCGTGGTTGAATATATTCCGAGAATCTTGGCGAGAAACCCGGCAATCTCACTATAGAATTGATCCTATAAAGTATGATCTTAACCATAGGCTGAGCTATGTCGTCCCAATAGAGTTTTACTGATGACTATGCATAGGTAAATGTAAATGTTTATATATATATACATATAAATATGTTTATATATACAAACATATATTTCCATATATACATGTAACCATACATATGATGAGTGTGTATAAATATAAATATATATATATATATATATATATATATATATATATATATATATATGTATATATATATATGTATATAATGTGTGCATATGTATAAATACACACACAACATATATATTTATATATATACATATATATATTTGTGCACACATGTGTTTATATATTTATACATGAAAATATATATTTAGTATGAAAACACATACGTATGTATTCAAATAGACATATATGGAAGATAAACCCACAATACAAAAACTAGATTTATTGAAAGTGAGACTACAGTTTCAAAATCCACCTGGATTTCATCTTCAGATCTGAAGATGGAATCCAGGTAATCCGAATCCCCCTCCCCCAAAGCAAACACTCCCCTCGCCACCTATGACAGGTTATCATATATATATATATATTTTTTTTAATATTGAAATCTGAATTTTCACATTCGCCCCCCAGTCATAGACTCGCTCCGCCGCCTATGCAATAATCTAATATTACAGTGGGCATGGCATGTGTAAAGGTACGGTTAGACTGACCAACTATTTCGTTGGAATCCAACGATTATCAGTGACTTGGAACCCACCCGCCCATCCCTTTTGGTTACACTACGAAAAGAACCACAAGCTCAGTCCACTGGATCGCAGCATCAAAACAAATCGTGTCCACAGTCCCTCTTGTGGTAATATGGATGTTTTATATTCCAAAGGACATTTTCTTGGCGTACTTTCTCTAAAAGAGAGGTAATTGCTTCTGAATTCCACATTCTTTGCAGAAATATGACGAGAAGACGTTCTTCCTCTTCGAAAAATATGCGCGCTTGTTTATGTTCGTCCGTCTAATGAGGATACAAGATATATTGCATTGTTTTTCTTATATTTTTTTTTAATAATAATTAATATAAGTATATATATGATAATTTACAATTATAATTAATGATTGTAATGTATTTATATATATTAATTATAATGCATAAATATATAATTAGACTAATGCCATGTATACTATAGACTCAACGAGTATGACTTTTCCACAGGAACATCGATGGATCGACGGGTTGCCCATCGCTTCGGACGAGTAGGAAAAAAAACGTGGAATTGAACCAATCGGTGGGCAAATCCCACTCAAAATGATTAAATTTCATGAATCGATGGCCAGTGTAACCACACCTTAATACTGGCTTATTGGTTTCGATTTTATGACGTTTACCAGGTAACTTATCTTGATATCTAGGTATTTAATATCGTCGCTATAAATATATAAATATACATAAATTAATATATATATTTTTTTTTTTTTTTTTTTTTTTTATCTAACAGGACAGGTAACATTGCCGATATCAATTTTGTTAGTTTCACCAATGATTCTTTTTCTTGAAATCATCAAACAATATATATATAAAGGGAATGTGGTTTCCGTTTAATTTTATAATATTTTGTCTCTCCTGTGTTGGAGATTTCAAAAGTAACAATTCTAGTGGATTAATATTCAACCACTCAGTCTGCGTGAACCTCCTCTAGACACGGTATACCGAGCCAGAACGGTCATCAATGCTCTTACGAAATACGTAAGGACCGTTTCCCGCTCAGAGGATCACACTGAAAGTCCTCATCGTGGTTGAATATATTCCGAGAATCTTGGCGAGAAACCCGGCAATTTCACTATAGAATTGATCCTATAAAGTATGATCTTAACCATAGGCTGAGCTATGTCGTCCCAACAGAGTTTTACTGATGACTATGCATTGGTAAATGTAAATGTTTATACTATATATATATATAATATATATATATATATATATATATAAATATGTTTATATATACAAACATACATATTTCCATATATACATGTAACCATACATATGAGTGTGTATAAATAAATAAATATATATATATATATATATATATATATATATATATATGTATGTATGTGTGCATATGTATAAATACTCACACAACATATATATTTATATATATACATATATATATTTGTGCACACATATGTGTATATACATTTATACATGAAAATATATATTTAGTATGTAAATACATACGTATGTATTCACATAGACATATATGGAAGAAAAACCCACAATACAAAAACTAGATTTATTGAAAGTGAGACTACAGTTTCGAAATCCACCTGGATTTCATCTTCAGACCTGAAGATGAAATCCAGGTGGATTTCGAAACTGTAGTCTCACTTTCAATAAATCTAGTTTTTGTATTTGTGGGGTTTTCTTCGCCACCTATACCAGATAATCCGAATCCCCCTCCCCCAAAGCAAACACTCCCCTCGCCACCAATGACAGGTTATTATTTGTTTTTCTTTCTTTTAAATTGAAATCTGAATTTTCATATTCGCCCCCCCCCAGTCATAGACTCGCTCCGCCGCCTATGCAATAAATAAAATAATATTACAGTGGGCATGGCATGTGTTGTTGCCTTTCGTGCCGACTGGGTTATTTCGTAATACTGGCATATTGGCTTCGATTTTTTTACGTTTACCAGGTAACTTATCTTGATATCTAGATTAATATCGTCGCTATCAATATATAAATATACATATATATCTTTTTTTCTTATTTATTATTATTATTATTATTTTTTTTTTTTATCTAATAAGACAGGTAACATTGCCGATATCAATTTTGTTAGTTTCACCAATGATTTTTTTTCTTGAAATCATCAAACAGTATATACAGGGAATGTGGTTTCCGTTTAATTTTATATTTTGTCTCTCCTGTGTTGGAGATTTCAAAAGTAACAATTCGAGTGGATTAATATTCAACCACTCAGTCTGCGTGAACCTCCTCTAGACACGGTATACCGAGCCAGAACGGTCATCAATGCTCTTACGAAATACGTAAGGACCGCTTCCCGCTCAGAGGATCACACTGAAAATCCTCATCGTGGTTGAATATATTCCGAGAATCTTGGCGAGAAACCCGGCAATCTCACTATAGAATTGATCCTATAAAGTATGATCTTAACCATAGGCTGAGCTATGTCGTCCCAATAGAGTTTTACTGATGACTATGCATAGGTAAATGTAAATGTTTATATATATATACATATAAATATGTTTATATATACAAACATATATATTTCCATATATACATGTAACCATACATATGATGAGTGTGTATAAATATAAATATATATATATATATATATATATATATATATATAATATATATATATATATATGTATATATATATATATATGTATATAATGTGTGCATATGTATAAATACACACACAACATATATATTTATATATATACATATATATATTTGTGCACACATGTGTTTATATATTTATACATGAAAATATATATTTAGTATGAAAACACATACGTATGTATTCAAATAGACATATATGGAAGAAAAACCCACAATACAAAAACTAGATTTATTGAAAGTGAGACTACAGTTTCAAAATCCACCTGGATTTCATCTTCAGATCTGAAGATGGAATCCAGGTGGATTTCGAAACTGTAGTCTCACTTTCAATAAATCTAGTTTTTGTATTGTGGGGTTTTCTTCGCCACCTATACTAAGTAATCCGAATCCCCCTCCCCCAAAGCAAACACTCCCCTCGCCACCTATGACAGGTTATCATATATATATATTTTTTTAATATTGAAATCTGAATTTTCACATTCGCCCCCCAGTCATAGACTCGCTCCGCCGCCTATGCAATAATCTAATATTACAGTGGGCATGGCATGTGTAAAGGTACGGTTAGACTGACCAACTATTTCGTTGGAATCCAACGATTATCAGTGACTTGGAACCCACCCGCCCATCCCTTTTGGTTACACTACGAAAAGAACCACAAGCTC
>NC_051402.1:5522457-5562457 GCF_015228065.2 Penaeus monodon
TTGCCCTTGGGACCTACCCGAAGACCAGCCCTCGGAGGCCCCCACCACGAACGCGGGCGGAGGGAGCGGGGGAGGGGCTGGGTATGGGCGCGTGTCCAAGACTGGCAAACCTGGGTGGAGAAGACGGATGTGGTCGGGGCCTGGAAGCGATCGAAGGTTCGTCCTCTGGAGAGTTCGATGCTTATGGTCGTCTGTTTGGGTTTATCGGATTTTATTTTTTTTAATACGTGTGTTTGTGTTTTTGTTGGGATTATTGTGTGTGTACAGTGTGTAATTGATTCATCAGTGGGTGTATTTAAATGCACAGTGGTTGTACGAAGAGATATAAAAATATTGCATATTGGAAAGGAAATATGAATGAAAACGAGTAACTTCACAGAGCAAGATTTGCAATGCCATGTAATCTGTCAAGGAAATAACAGTTAGGGTGTCTTTTTTTGTGAAATCATTCGATCTTTTCCATGCCCCTTTGACATCTGCCACACAAGACCCCCAGTAACCGCATTCCTGCTTTGTTGCAGAGCCCCAATCGCCGCTTGCCAGCAAGGAGAAGGACAAAGTCTCCGTGGCGGAAGAGCAACCTCAACGTTTCCAACTCGAGCGAGGCGGACGCAAGGAGCCACTCCGAAACGTCTCAGGCGCAGCCAGGCCTCAGCCTCAGGCTCGCCGCGCCCTCCTCAACAACACAGCCGCGAGGAGGATCCGTAGACTGAGGTCGAGGTCGTCGAACATCGAGCCCGGCCAGGTCGTTCAGGCTGTCCAGGTAGGTCTCTGGTCCTGGCGAGGGCCGAAAGGGGAAGGAATGCATCAGTAGAACAAGCATAAGTTTCTCGTGACGCGATTCTGAAGATGGAGTAGAGGCTGGCTTGAGTTTGCAGTCTTCACCAGAAAGCTTAATCACGGGTATTTGATGAAAGTGTGTAATTAAAATGACAATAAACGTATCTAGCCTTGTGTTGTTAATCATTTGCATACGTGTCTTTCTAAGCGGATGTTCCAGCGAACACATTTTAAGATTACGGATATGTTGTTTTTGTCAATATATTTCACACTTATGTTGTAAATCAAAAAAACAACTCACAAATTTTAGAACTTAGAAGCTGGATAAAGACAGAAAACACCCAAAAAACACAAAACTAGAGTACCTCCCCGAAATTTAAAAAAAAAAAAAAAAAAAATTTAAACGCTCCTCCCCTCCCTCCCCCCCTCTCCTTTTTAAAAAAAACAAATTAAAAAAAACTAGACTATAAGAGTTAGAAACCTCAAGACCTCACAGAACCCTTTCTTCTTGTCTAACAAAAAGGGCATAGACGACGACCCCCCTTGACGAGTCGAGTCGTAGGTCGTCGCTGATCCAGACGCTGGGCCAGGACGAGGGGCCGGACACCCTCAAGCTGTACATCGCCGGCCTTCCCAGGAGGAGAAGACTGCGCAGGGAAAAGGTTGGTGGTCGCTTGGGGCTTCGCGGTGGGCTGTGGCTGAGGTCTGGCTGCGGGTTGAGTTTGTGGGTCGGAGAAGGGCGGCTGCGCGAGATAGATAGTGGTGTTCGTCGTTTGATTTTCATTTATCTTTGAGATGGTATTCATCTGTCTCTTATTCCCTTCCTTTCCTTCCTGTCCTTCTTATTGCTATCGTTGTCGTACTTTTCCCCCTCCCCTACTTCTCTCTTTTTCTTTTTCCCCCCCCTCCCCCCCCCCCCCCCCCCCCCCGGGGGGGGGGCCCCCCCCCAAAAAATCCCCCCCCCCCCCCCCCCCCCCCTTCCCCCCCTTTTCCCTTTTCCTTTTTTTCTTTTTTTTTCCCTTTTTTTTTTTTTTTTTTTTTTTTTTCCCCCCCCCCCTTTCCCCCTTTTCCCCCCCCCCCCCCCCAAAAAAAAAACCCCTTTCCCCCCCCTTTTTCCCCTTAAAAATTGCCCTTTTTTCCCCCCCCTTTTTTCCCTTTTTTTCCCCCCCTTTTTCCCCCCCCCCCCCCCTTTTTTTTCCCCCCTTTTTTTTTCCCCCAAAAATTTTTCTCCCTTTTTTTTTTTCCCCCCTCCCTTTCCTCCCCCCCCCCCCCCCCTTTTTTTTTTTTTCCCCCCCTCCCCCCCTCCCCCCCTCCCCCCCCCCCCCCCGTCGTCCTCTGTCCTGAGCCCGGCCATCGTCACTCAGAGGTCCTGTTCCCAAGGAATGCCTCATCAGCTATTCCGTACCATCTATCTAGCTGCATCGCTCCCAAGCTTTCCTTCGTGATCATGCAAACTTCTCCTGGATCTTGCATCGTTCTTTCTACGATGTTGGCACTTTTAGTTTTGTCTTTTTTGTCTTTCACTTTTGATCTTACATTCACATTTCGATTGAAGCTGTCCCTCATAAAACAAAAAAACAATTCATACCTTTCCTCCTCTCCTCTTCACTCCTTCTCTCCCCTCTTCCCCTTCCTCCTCTCATCTCCCTCTCCTACGCTCTCCTCCTCTCTCCCCTCTCCTCCCTCGCTCTCCCCCCCCCTTTTTTAACATACAACCTTCACAAAATTAAACTTAGACCTATAGATCTACAACCTCAAACCTCACAACCCTTCTTCTTCTGCTAACAAACATAGACGCTCTACCCCTCCTCAGCCTCCTCTTATCTCCTGATCCAGACGCTGCCAGACCGGGCTCCGACACCCTCTCATCTCTAACATCGCCGCCTTCCCAGAGACGACCTGCGCAGTCGGATGTTGTCGGTCGTCCTTGCCTTCCGCTTGCTGTCTTTGGCGGGTTGAGTTCTTCGGCACCTCGCTGTTAATGTGGCCTTCTCGTTTGATTTCTTTCTTTTTGGTTTTTCTTCTCTTATTCCTTCCTTTCTTCCTGTCCTTCTTATTGTCTCGTGTCTACTTTCTCCTCCTCACTACTTCTTCTTTCTTCTTTCTCTCCTCTCTTCCTCCTACCTCCCCTCCTTCCTCCTCCTCCTCCTCCTCCCTCCCCCCTTCCTCCTCTTTTCTTCTTCTTCTCTTCCTCCTCCTCTCCTCTTCTTCTTCTTCTTCCTCCCCATCCCCCTCCCCCCTCTCCCTCCTCCTCCTCCCCCTCTCCCTGTCCCTCCCCCTCCTCCTCCCCCCCCCCCTCCCCCTCTCCTCCCTCCTCTCTTCTTCTTCTTCTTCTTTCTTCTTCTTTCTTCTTCTTCTTCCTCCTCTCCCCCCTTCCTCTCATCCCCCTTCCTCCTCTCCTCCTCCTCCCCTCTCCCTCTTCTCCCTCTCCCTCCTCTCCACCCCTCCCCTCCTCTCCTTCCCCTCTCCCTCTCCTCCTCTCCTCCTCCTCCTCCTCCTCTCCTCTCTCTTCCTCCTTTTTCCTCTCTTCCTCTTCTCCTCCTCTTCTTTTTCTTCTCTCTCTTCTTTCTTCTTCCTCCCCTCCTTCCTCACTCCCCCTCCTCCTCTCCTCTCCTCCTCTTCCCTACCTCCCACAATCTCCCTGTCATCTCCATTTCTTTCCACGCCCGTCTTCTCTCCCCCGTACCCCTTCCCTTCCCACCTACCCCTTCTTCCCCAATTTCCCCTCCACTGCCCTCCTAACCAGCCCATTCCTCTCCCGCAAGGGCAGCGGTCACGAGGACAACGGCGCCTTCATAGTGGAGGACTCCCCCGTCGTGGCTCGGCCCCGGCTGCCTCCACCTCGACGAGTCCCCCTCCAGCAGGTCGGAACAGCTGATCAGAAGTACCGGCACTCGGTGGACGTGTCGGCTGAATTCTCCGCTCAATCGAGGAGGTGGGTGCTGCGCTGTGGGTTTTAAGGGGAGCGTTATTTGTTTATTTATCTGTTCCTTTTTGATGTGTGTGGGTGGGGGGGATGCTTTTATTTTGTGGCGGTTAAAATGTATGGCTATTTTTCGGATTGGATAATGGGTGTGTGAGATTTCGGTAAATAAGAAAGGGAAGAGTGAAACATAACTTTAGCATACACTGCAATAATTCCTGATTTGCGTTTCCTCGCAGGCCGAGTCGTCCCCCGAGCGAGGAAACGAGTCCGGGCGGCGCGAGAAGCGGATTTACCAGCGCACCATGACGCCCTCCAGCCTCCGCTCGGCTCTCCAGCAGCGCCTCAAGGATAACCTTCAGTCGGCTCATCTGGTGGGCACCATTACGCTCTCTGGGCGACGATGCAATAGAGAAGCCAGAGGAAGAGGAAGATGAGGAGAAACGAGAAGAAACGCGAGTGAAGACGAAGGGGAGGAGGAGGGAGAGTCTCGAGGCCGAGGGACGCAGAAGCTGCTCCCGCCGTCCATCCCGAAGCACACTCCGGAGGCCTTCCGTGACGAGAACAAGCTCGACAAGATCGACATCGACTCGGAGAACATCGAGACACCACCGGTGACCAGGAGAGCTTCAGCATGGCGCAGCTTCAGGGCGCCGTCGGACTCGCGCTGGCTCAGTTCAAAGAAGGAGGAGGAGGCCGAGGACTTCGATGGCCGCAGAGCCGGCCGGAGGTTCCGCAGCTGACCAGCGAGGACCGGCGAGCCTTGGTGGGGGAGAAGAAGGGTGCAGGAGACGCGGAGGCGGGACGGAATCGCAACGAGGACTGGGGTCGACAGCTCAGAGAACGAAGGCGCGGGCAGCGAGATCGAGGAGCGCGGTTCGGCCAGGAGAACTCAAGCGCTTCAAACGCTTGGCTGATCTGGCCAAGGACGGAGACAGCGAGACGGAGCAGATGCTGGCCAAGCAGAAAGAGCGATCGATGTCGATAGATGACGACGGCCTTGGAGACGGCCACTTCGAGCGCTTCTTCCTCCGTCGCAAGACGCTGAGGCACAAGAAAATGCAAGACAGGCCCGAGTCCAGACTCAGCGAAGATAACGCTGAGGCTGAGGCTCGGCGCGAAGGAGAGGGCTCAAGGGCGGGCTCCGCGGGAAGGAAGTCGCATTCAAACCTCCCCGGAGCGCCTCGCACCTCAGGAACAGGAGGCGAGCGTAGAGAAGATCCATACCAAAGTCCAGCAGGCCGAGACCTCAGAGGTCCCGCAGGAGAGTTACGAGGACAAGGATTCGCGTCTCAAACGGTGGCAGCGCATCAAGGAAACCAAGACAGATGAGGATCCTTCGCGAGGAAAATCCAAGGATACAGACTCTTGGAAGGACAGAATAACTCGCCGCTTTCCGCTCCAACGTGGACAAGTACGACGTTCAAACGAGCGATGGAGGAAAGAGGTAGAGGCACCAAGGAGACCTCAAGCCGCCAGCGTCAGAGCGGTTGCATCGGAAAGAACCAGGACAGCGTGGCAAAGGGCTTGTGAAACGCGAGGGTCATTTAGGGTCACCAGCAGTGCCAGCGATACTTCTCGCAGGGACAGACGGGACCGCACTCGCAGTGCCATCGACCCAAGCCCACGTTCGCCAGGCGCTGGACAAAGAGAAGGAGAAGGACAAGAAGCGATCCGTCTTCGGTGACTCCTCCCGCGGCGTGAGTAGGCTGTTCTCTAAGCTGGACGCGAAGGAGCCAACGGGGCTGAGGCGGGGCGAGACGCGGACGAGGTCGCTCATGGACCCCCACTCCAAGACCAGACTGCGCGGCAGCACCACCAAGGAGGTTGACGAAGGCTTCGAAGACACGGGAAGCATCAAGTCAGAAACCACGAGTCAGGGAGCATCGTCCACAGGCGACGTGCCGGATGGGTCCATTGAGAAGGTGCCAACGACGCCCTCGTCACTAAGAAGAAACCGTAATGGGCTGCGGATTGACAGCCTTCGAGGCGGCAGGAAAGCAGCTTAGGAGCTTCGAAAAAAGCGGAGAACTCGGGCTCGCGGAGTAGCCTGCGTTCTTCTCGGTCGTCCCTCACCTCGGCTGCTCCGTGAATACGGTACGGCCGCCAGACCACCTTCAAGTCCCCGAGTACGACCAGCATGATCAGCAACAAGTCAGACTCGAGCAGCAGGAAGGGCAAGATGACTGACTACACCTCAGCCCTCAAGAGCCTGACCCTGAAGAGCCTGCGGATGGGACGCGGAGGCGCAGACGAGTACGAAGCAACGCAGAGCTCGCCGTGCAGCCCGAAGGGGGAGAACGCGCAGCCGAGCTTCCCCGACGACCGAACTCGCTCCTCGGGTTCCCTGCACAGCTCCGGGGGCGCCACGCCCACGCGATCGCTCTCCCGGGCTGACTCCACGCGATCGACGGGATCCCTCAGCAAGCAGTCGAGCGAGGGCTCCCTGAGACGAGGGACGGCCAGCGTCACTAAGGCTGCGATGCCCTCAGCTAACAGCAGCGCCAGAGTTAAGCGCCCGCTCGCTCCTGCGCAAGTCCGCTCGCTCACCTCCGCCGAGTCACGCCACAGGAACATCAGCGGCTCCAACACCTCCCTACGCAGGTCGCGGGCTCGACGCCGACCGTCCTCCGTCAAGTGAAGCGGGGCGACTCGGGCAGCTCCAAGGAGAACCTCTCCCGCTCGAACTCCGGCAACAGCCGCGTCGGAGGGACCTCTCGCACGACGGCGCGCTCGTCCGCCGCCTCTAGCTCCAAGCCCCTCGCCGAACGCTCGGCCAGCTTCCGGTCGTCGCCGCCGAAGCCCGAGGGAACGCAGAGCCTCCGGAGGCCCGTCGGGACGCCCGCAAGCAAACCGGCGTCCGCGAGAAAGGGCGGGAACCTCCCTGCCTTCATGCGGCCGACGACGTCCTCCTCGTCGAAGGTGAGCGCCGGAGACGCCCCCGCGCCCGTCAAGAAGGTCAAGGTCGTGTCGCGCAACCTGTCCCTGTCGTCGCCGCGCACGATGGTTAAGTGAGGCTTTGCGCCCGGTAGTCCGTTTAGCTGGTAGTCTCCATTGTTCTTGCGAGCACCTGAGGCCTGTGACCGAGATTTTCGTACATGCACAACACACACACACACACAACACACACACACACACAACACACACACACCACACACACACACACACACACACACACACACACACACACACACACACACACACACTCACACTCACACACACATGTGTATTATATTTGTTACATATACTTAAATGTGTGTGTGTATGTGTGTGTGTGTGTGTGTGTGTGTGTGTGTGTGTGTGTGGTGTGTGTTGTGTGTGTGTGTGTGTGTGTGTGAGTGTGAGTGAGTGTGTGAACCAGTTTGCGTTTACCGTCATATGAATGTCTGTTATAGGCAAGGTGTTAGGTGTCGTAACCTTCTCTGTGTTCGTCCCTTGCTCTGTAGTGCCATGGACCTGTGAACCCTTGTGCCATGTTCGTCTTAGAGAGAAACAAATGTTGGGCTACAAAATTTTGTAACCGTTGTAAACCAGATGCAGTTTGGGTGCTAACTGACCGCTGTATCTTCATCGCCTTATTCGTAAATGGTTATTTGGACAGTATTCTAGCCCACAGTTGTTTTATATCTTCTTTTCTTTTTATAGGTAGATATTAGACACGTAGAATATTTTCTAGATATTTCCTGATAATTAAGGCCCAAAAAACGGGTGATCAGCGCCGACGATTGCGCATGATAGATTGTCTTTTGTTTGTCATGTGTTCCATTTTATTTTTCTTAACTTTTAATGCCTTGATTAAGCTCTGATTTCAATTAGAAATTCGATACATACCAAAACGTTTTTTTTTTCTAACACCACGTAACCAATATTACCCCGAGTGTCAAAGCTACATTCTTTGATTAGTATTCATATAAAGTAACGAATAGTGATCGTATTTAAAAGCAACACACAGAACATTCAAAGTGCAAATGCTTTTTTTATATATTAATATATCAAAAAACAAAAGTGAAATCACATTATTCACTGTAGCTAATATTAAGTTTGTTAGTTGTAAAGCGTGGCTTGTACAGTCACACATTTTCGTCTGTGATTATTTTCCCCGTGAGACGAGAGGCGTGTGTGGTCTCCTACCACTGGTTCAGACGTACTTAATATACATTGTAAAAACATGACATAGGTCTTGTATTTACAGTAATTTGATGAGTTGAGACTACACCTAGAATATGTACATAAGGACAATGCGTTAGTGAACTGGCCTCAATATTTTTTGCATTCGTAAAATAACACAAAATCGAGAACGCTAATGTGACTGATACTGAGACCAGTAGCATTAATGTCACCAGCTTTGTTCTTTTTACCAAATGATGAACATAACAATTGGTTGTGTGATGTTTTACGAGTGCTATGCCTGTCCAAAATTAATGTATAGTATATGTTAATTTATTGGATTAACGGCTTGCTTTCTAGTTTACGCCTGTACTACCCCGAGATAACTGCTACGCTGTAACTATTTGAAGCCAAGTTATTCATAGGCGCTGTTGTAACTTGGTCAAAATGCTAGCACATCTATGTATATGTATATGTATAAATATACTATATATATATATATATTATATATATATATAATATATATATATATATATATATAATATTATATATATATAAAGCATTTATTTCTTAAATGTTTAAGCCATAGATCTTAAATAGTTTTTTATTTGTGATTTATCTGATTTAACATAAGCTAACTTTTAATACTACACACGATTTTGTAAATATAAAACCTGTATCAGGAATCCTGTTTAGAGATTGGTTGTCTAAGAATGTGTATGTGGCTGTGCCAAGATATAGATATATAGAGAGATTATTGAATAGGAACAATATATATTTGAACGTGAAAAACTAAGATACAATTTGATTATGTTAATGGTGTTTTACATTGACACACACACGCACGCACACACACACACACACACACACCCCCACACACACACACACACACACACACACACACACACACACACACACACACACACACACACACACAACACACACACACACACACACACCATATATATATATCTCCTGTTATAAAAAGGTGCTTCCGATTTTATATATTCAACAATCGAAGAGGCCAGGCATGTCTATATGTAAAGATGATTTATTTTAAAAAATGAGGAAGGTTTGTAACATCAGTATATATATATATATATATATATATATATATATATATATATATATATATATATATATATATATAATATATATATATATATATTATTATACACAAATTTATGAGAGGGTTGCAGAGCTACTCTATCTGTTGTGAAGAACACACCACGGTGAACACTCGTCTGGTCGCTTCTTTCACACACCTGTCTACATTACCTTTTTTTATTTTCACTAGTTAGTCCCTTCTCCTGTGCGTTCTTTTATTCATCGTCATTTCCTATGCGTCCAGTACTATTTCCATTATGTTTTTCTGCTCAAAAGCCTAAATGAAGGCGGTTGCGAGTTACACCTTTTGAGAAAAATGATAATTGGCATTAAGATTCAAGGCAGCACGAATAGTGCCTTCCCCCGTTTCTTCAGTGTATGATATCAGTTTCCGTTTCACAGCATAACCAGGCGGTGTGTTTCTTCACTTTATTTTCCATTTTCCAGGTTTTGAAACTTCGTGTGAATTTCTCGTCTTGTACAAGTTATTACGGATATCTTATTTTCTCTCTCTTAAAACTTTCATGATCAAATTTATTTCTTATAGTTGTGACTGAGAACTGATTGTTGTCACTGTGACTAGGGAATGAAACCCTTCTTGTAAAGATATTTTATCGTATTTAGGATTGACGCTTTTTTTATTATTATACTTCAGTCTTTTCATCTTTAAGAATCCTTTATAGTCAGACTAACACATGTATGTATTTATTTGCTAAACACTAATCTTATTTATTTTTAAGTGATTAATTTTGACTTTTTAATATATCGAAATTTATGATAACTGTATAAATTTTTAGAACATAATAAATATTATTATGAAATATATCTTGGTTTCATATCAATCCATCACAATGCAGAAAAAATGAAAATCAGTCTCTATGTCATGTAAGACAGAAAGCTAACTGTTATCTGTGTTTTATTACATAAACACTAAGTAAAAGTTAACACGCCCTACAGTACGACAAAATATAGCATGATAAAAATAATAAATTTCTTTTTTTATTTTATCAAGGCAATCACATATACCAGAATATTTGATAATGGTCTAGAAAACAAAAAGACGTCACTATAAGCTATAACTTTTAGAAAATCTTACCGCTGAAAGAGGGAGCTTTATTGCAATATAAAAAAAGAAAAGAAAAAAAAGTACGCAAAACTCAATTTGTTTTCTTTAATATGTACAAAAATGGATAGGGAAACACGAAAAATCTTTCTAAAAAATACTGACAACTTAAAAAAAAAAATCAATTTTAAAAATTAATATAACGTTTGTCAATAAATGAAAATAATTATGAAATGTATCGTGAATATTACTGAATTAAAAAACGACTTTTTTTTCCCACGATGCTGAAAACCCACTTTTAACCCTGGGAAATGTACCTGGTGGTAGCCGAAAAAAATAATGTCGTTTATTACAGTTAGTTTAAAATGCAAAATGCCGTTAGGACTATTAGGGAAAGCGGGAATTTGGGAAGTAAAAAGGCTGTTGTTTTGGGGCTAAAGAATTATTATTTTGGTAAAATTTATTTAATATTTTAATGATCCTCAAAAAGTGGGTCTAATCAAAAAAAGCAAGCGTTTCTTGAAAAAAAAAGAGTAATAAGAAAGTTGTAAGATATCCAAAACGGGAAAAATCATAACTTTCGTGAAGCAACGAAACGGAAGCGAAAAGTTAAATTTTTTGTTTCCCGAGGTTTTTAAAAAAATTTAAAGGGAAAAGGATCTTCTAAAATCCCTAATTTCGGGGAACTGTCAATTTTGCTCTACACGAAAAAGAAAAACAATAGTTAAAAAAACAGCAACCACCCATGAGAGTTTTCTTTAACGAATGTTATATTTTTTATTTTAAAATTATTAATAAAAAATGGAGATTTTGCATTTAGAAGTAAATTTTAGGGCAACTGATTTATTTATAGGGGTGTAAAAAAAGGAAACTTTGTAGTAATCACTTTTTTATGTTTTTATAAATTTTCTTGTTTTTTTATCTTTTTATGTCTTATTAATAGGTCGAAAATGCTAGCACCCCTCACTTTCCTGTATCTTTTTACATATTCTTATCCTGTATGATTTTTTATTAGTTTTCCTTTTTTTTTGAAGCAGGACAACATGTTTTTTCGGATCAGGAAAAAGGAATCCAGATATGCGAAGCAGAAAATTTTCCCGGGGTTTGCTATCATCACTGATTCGGCTGAGCTTAGTTTTTCCCCCACCGTATAAAAATTTAAACCAGTGAAACCCCATATTTCACCTTTTTTTCTCGCAGCCCCATCCCTTCTACCATCATCTTATTATATTTGGGCCCCTTTCCCATTTTCGAGGAACCCCGGGGAAAAATTGCATTTCTGCCAGGGGGGGGGGGGGGAACACCAAACCCCCGGGTTTGACGGGGCAGAACGTGATAAATGATTTACGGAATATTATTGATGAAAGAATTGGGAGACAAAGGGGGTTTTGTTGTTTTTTGTTTTATTTTATATTATTATTATTATTTTTAATTATTATTGTTTTTTTATTATCATGAATTGTTATTATTATTTCATTATAATTTATTTTATCATTGCTTTTTTATTGTTATTATTTTTATTATTTTTATTTTGTTATTATTACCATTACCCATTATCATTATTTTTTTATTTTTATTATTATTATTATTATTATATTATTATCATTGTGGTTTTTATTGCCATATTATTAAGGGTAAATATATCTTCGTCATTTATTAGATCTTTTCCGTCGACCCAAAGGGTTTTGTTAGGCAAAGAGCTTTAGACAATAAACAATGTACGGCAGTAATATAGATAAAATGTTTAGGTGACACACACACACAGGTGTGTGTTGTGGGCGACCTCGAGGGCCTTAAGGCGGATACTAAAAGTGGCCGGGGTTTGGGCTTTTTTTTAATTTAAAGGGGTTGTTTTTTTGGGGAGCGGGGCGGGCTTCTTCTGCCGAGGTAGGAGAAACCCCTTTTATTCAGCGTTTTTTCCTCGGTGCTGCGCTGGAGTGTCAGATTTTACCCGGCCGTGAAAAGGGGATGGAGCCGCTGGGTTTGCCGAGGGGAGACAATCCTGAGCCTGGGAAAACCCGGCTCAGGGGGGGGAATGCAAAGTCCCCTGTGCCTCCTGTAAAAAAGGTAACCGGGGGGTTGCGTAAGGAAGGCGCACCCTTTGTTCAGCCGGTACAAAGTGTGAGCGCCCCCCTTCCCGGATGTGTTTAAATATATATTATTTTATTATTTTATATATTATATATATTTTAATATTTAATATTATATTATATAACATAACACACACCACCCACAACACAACACACACAAACACCACACACATAAATATATATAATAATTTTATAAATAATATTATTATATTTTATGTATATATTAAATTAAATAAAATATAATATATATAGTAATATATATATTTTATAATTATATATTTAATAATTTTATTATATATATTTAAAATATTTTGGCACACACAACACAACACACACCATAAAAGTATGTAAAAAAATACGCTCATTTAAAAACCCTTTCCACTTATATTTTTTTCGACAGACCAAACCCTGCCCTTTTAGTCGGGAAATAATCGCAAAGAAAGAAGATACGTTGTCCGACCCCAGACGGGCTGGGACAACACACGAGGAAGAATACAAAAAAGGGTGAAATTTTTTTTTAAAATGGTTAAAAAAATAAAAACCCGAGGCCTATCCCCCCCGGGCCCATTCCTCGCGCAGAGGAAAGATCGGCGTCAGCAGCAGCAGCAACAGGTAAGTTTAATGTAAAAAAGGGGTTTTGAGAAATCGGCAGGTGTTTAGACTCGAAATTGTCCTTTTTTTGCCTTTTTCTTGGTTATTATCTTTTTTCTCCCCCTTTCTTCGCCTTTCTTCTTGTCCATTTTTTCGTCTTTGTCTTCTTCTTGTCCTCTTCCCCTTTTTTTCTTGTCCTTTTCCCCTTTTTTTGCCCACTTTTTTTTTTTCTACGCTTTTCTTTTCCATCTTCCCCTTTTCTTTTTGTTCATCTTTCTTTTTTTCGTTTTTTCTGGCCATTTTCCTTTTTTTGTCTTTTTTTTTCTTTTTTCTTCTTTTCCTTCTTGTCCCATCTTTTTTCGCATATTTCCCCCCCGCCTAATCGGTCTTGTCTTTTTGGGTTTTATCTTTGTATTTTGTATTTCCCCGTTTCCCCCTTCTCCTTTTTTTTCCTTGCTACTTCTATTTATTCCTCCCCCGTTTTTTTCTTTTTACTTGTCTTCTTTTACCCATGCTTTACTATTTCATTTCTCTCCTCTCCTCTTAATTATTCCCCATTTTTTCCACTCCCTTTTCTTCTTTTTCCCCCATCTCACTTTCTTTTTTTTTGTTTTTCCTTTTTTCTTTTTTTACCTTCACTTCGGTTCCTCTCCTCTTCATTTTTCTTTCTTTATTTTCCTTTCGGTACATTTAAAATCTAATCAATGGGGAATAGTGTAGAATGAGAATTAGAATATAAAATCAGGGGGATGAAATTACATTTTAAATGGTATCAATTCATTCGTGAGGAGCCAGAAAGCAGACTTAAGGGTTTTTTTTTATCGAGTATGAGTACAAAATGAAAATGAATTATATATAATATATAATTATATAATATATATATAAATTATGTGTGTGTGTGTGTGTGTGTGTGTGTGGGTGTTGTTGTGTGTGGGTGTGTGTGTGGTGTTTGGTGTGTTTTGGGGTGTGTGGTTTATTGTTATACATACCCCACATCAAAAAAATTGAAAATTAAAAATTTTCAAATAAAGAGATTATTCAAAACGTCTGAAAGTCCCCAAAAAAGGAAAAAAAAATTCGGCTCCCTCCGTGTGTTTAAAATTACCCCTTTTTCGCATTTTAGCAAGAGAACATTCCCGACGATTGGGGAAGAGGAAAGAATATAGCCTATCTTCATGGCCCCCAGTACACGGCCCCAAAATTCCCGACTTCGTCGACTCTGAGAAACTCCTCAACAAACTTTCGGCAATCAAAGAGCCGCTGACCACCAGGCCAACCGTCCCCCCGCGGGCGGGCAAAACCCGATCTTCCCCTTCCCACCCCCCCCCGAATTTCCCCTCCCTTAGGGAGCGAAGCCAACACGCACAGGCAGTATGGGACGCAGAATCCCACAGCAACACAGTACAGCGGACTGAATCGCACTTTTCCCTTGCGTACTCGGGGGAGCCGAGACCAACGGAGGAGCCATAAACAGCCTTTTAAGCCCGTTCGGCAACAGCCCCCGCCGACGCCGTCTCGCGGCCCCGGGGGTTCAGGCTCTCTCATCCCCCAAAAAATCGGGGAAAGAGGGCCCAGCGTACAGGAGCAGTACGGGGCTCCCCTTAAAGTACCCCCCCCTCACCCCCCTTTCCCCCGGCTCCCGGGCCGGAGGCACCCGGGGGCCCCCCGTAGCCCAGTTTCCCCCAAAGGAATGATTTTAGGGGGAATTTTGGTTTATGGTTTCGTTCCCGGGAATTCGCCCAGATTCATTTTTGTAAGTCCTTTAGTTTCCTTGTTTTGAAATATGAAAAATATAAAAAAAATTTGGGGAAAAAAAATTCCCCATTCTGGTAATCAAATATCAAAAATTATATATATATATATAATATTATATATTTTAAATAATATTATTAATATATTAATAATGATTCAAAATTAAGAGGAGCATCCAAAAATTGACGAATACTGGCTCAGTGTAAATTTTAAATTTTAGTCCCAAAACAACATGCGAACGAGGACCACACGAAACGCCATTCCTTACCAACCCCCTCACTCCCCCCCTCCCCCAGAGTAACGTTTGGGGGGGACTCATATAAAGGAGGGAAAAAAAACTACTGGGGATATACACCATTACTGGCCACGAGCTTCGTTACGTTTCTTCATCGTTTTTGTGCTGATACAGCTCAGCCGTGTTTCCTTCAGGAACACCAGAATGAAAAAAACCAAGTATGTGTTTATTGTTTCTGTAATTTTGAATGTATGTTTTTTATTATTTTATTTGTTGTTATAATCTTTTTAAATTCCTACTTTCATTATTATTATTGTTTATTATTTTTATTTTTTTATTATTATTATTTTTATTTTATTATTATTATTATTATTATATTATTTTTTATTATATTACTTTTTTGTTGTTTTTATCTTATTACATTATTAAAAAAGATAATGAAACAATAATAATAGAAAAATTTTTTTATATTTTTTTATTTTTTTTTTATTTTTTTTATTATTTTTTTTCTTTTTTAATTTTTTTTTTTTTTTTTTATTATTTTAAAAATTTTTTTTTTTTTTTTTTTTTTTTTTTTTTTTTTTTTTTTTTTTTTTTTTTTTTTTTTTTTTTTTTTTTTTTTTTTTTTTTTTTTTTTTTTTTTTTTTTTTTTTTTTTTTTTTTTTTTTTTTTTTTTTTTTTTTTTTTTTTTTTTTTTTTTTTTTTTTTTTTTTTTTTTTTTTTTTTTTTTTTTTTTTTTTTTTTTTTAAAAAAAAAAAAAAAAAAAAAAAAAAAAAAAAAAAAAAAAAAAAAAAAAAAAAAAAAAAAAAAAAAAAAAAAAAAAAAAAAAAAAAAAAAAAAAAAAAAAAAAAAAAAAAAAAAAAAAAAAAAAAAAAAAAAAAAAAAAAAAAAAAAAAAAAAAAAAAAAAAAAAAAAAAAAAATTATTTTTTTTTTAAAATTTAATTTAAAAAAAAAAAAAAAAAAAAAATTTTTTTTTTTTTTTTTTTTTTTTTTTTTTTTTTTTTATTTTATTACCCCGAAATTATTAAAATTTTAAAAAAAATAATTTAAAAATTAAAAATTTAAAAATTTTAAAAAAGTTTGTTATTTTTATTAATTTTTTTATTATTTTTATTATATTTTTTTATTTTTTATTTATTATTTTTATCATTTATTGTTATTTTTTATTATTATATAATATTTTTTTTTAAATACATTTTTACTTATTTTATTAGTTATTTTAATTATTATTAATAAAAATTATTATTATTATTTTATTTTTTTAAATTTATTATATATATATATTTTAATATTATAGAAAAAGGGTTGGGGGTTGTGTGTGTGTGGGGGGGGTGTGTGTGTGGGGGGTGTGGGGGGGGTTTATATAGATAAATTTTATATATAATATATAGAGATTTTTAATTTTAATACTATACATATAAAATTAAATATATATATATATAATAAATAAAATATATGGGAATTTATACTTAATAGGGAAAATTTAAATATTTTAATAATAAATAATATAATGGGTTTTTATATATATATATATAATATATCCCACACAATATACTTAATCCCAATATAATAAAAATTTATATTAATATATAAATAAATTATATAAATAATAAAATTTTAATAGTATAAAAGGGAAAAAGTATAAAAGGGATATTAATATTTTTAATATATATTATAATATTTTATATATATATATATATAATAATATATAAAAAATTTTAGGATGTAAAATATTGCAATCTATCTATCTATACTAATATATATAAAATGGGAAATATAAATAATATATATATATAGTTTTAATATATCCCTATATAAAATGCTTTATAATATATATATATATATGATAAAATATATAATATATATATAATAATATTATAAAATATTAAATATATATATATATATATATAATCTATATATATATTTTAAAATATATAATATTATATATTTAATATCAAATATAATGCAAATATGTATATTTTGCAATGGCAAAATTTTTTGTAAATTTATCTGTCTACTGTACCCTTTTACCACTCTTCCTTTCCTGTCCTTTCTTTTTTCTGTTTTTTAATCCTTTCATTTCCTTTTATCCCCCTTTCCTCCCTTTTCATCCTTCAAGCATCTTTAATCCCCCTCCTTTCTCCCTTTGATCCTTTTCTCTTCCCCTTCCATCCATATTTTTCTTCGCCTTCTCTCGTAATTCAGGGGGGGGGACAAGATTTTCCTTTCCCTTCTCCCCTTTTTCCCCCCCAAAATTTTCCCCTTTCCCCTTTTCCCTTCCCAATACACATCTGGAAATGTTTTTTCCGTGACGACTTTAAAAACTAAGGAGTTTATTCTGCCAGGGCCCCCTATCTCTTTTTCCTTTTCCTTTCCTTTTTCCCGGGCTTCTCCTTCAACCTTTTCCTCAGACCACATGCTAGAAGTGGGCGCGGGAAAAAGGCGAGGCCAAGGGGGGGGTAAATCAAAACCCTTTTTGTCGTGGGGATCCTGTCCCGCTTACGCGAAGAGTACAAGTGCAGTGGGTTTTCCCTTTTTGCAAATCTGCCTGACTCCCCAAGGCCTCAGGTGATTGCCCGTTGGAAAGAGGGGTAAAATAAGGGCTTTGTCATTTGGGGGTGGTGAACGAGGATGAGGGGAATATTGTGGTGATAATTGGTTTAAAAGGGATTAATATTAAAAACTGAAAAAGCGATAGTAAAACCAAATATTAAAGACTAGGAAAAAATCACTTGCTATGGGTTATTGTCATTATTATCATTAAAATTTTTTTTATTGATTTTCACTGGGTTTTTTTACATACTACTACAAAAACTACCACTACTACCACTATTACTTAACTACTTAAATACTACGTTTTTACTACAACTAATATTTTTGCAATGCCCTCTATTTCCAATGCAATTTTCTATGCTACTACTTCTACGTCTACTACTACTAATACTACTACTTTTGTCATTTTATCATAAATTTTAAAATCATCACCCTCATCCCCAACCCCCACATCATCATTCATATTGATTATTACCCTTTTACTATTTACATACGGTACTACTGCCATCTTCACCACATCGCATTTTTTATTATTATTATTATTATTATAAATTTTTTATTATTTTTATTATTATTTTTATAAATTTTTGATATTTTTTATTATTTTTTATTTAAATTATTATTGTTATTTTATTAATTATTATTTTTATTATAAATTTTTATTACTATTTGTTATTAATGTTATTTTCATTACTACTATTACGTTTTTATTTTATTATTATTTTTGTTATTATTATTTTTATCATATTTTTATTATTATATTTTATCATTGTCTTTAATCATTATTACTTTAATTATTTCATTATCATCCAACGTTATTATTATCACTGTTATTGTTTTTGGGGGTTTTCTTTTTATTATTATATCTTTATGGGTTATTCTTATTTTTATTTTTTAATATTATCATCATCTTTAATTAGAATACTATGTTTAATTATACATCATCATTTTTAAATCATTATTTATTCATTATTATCATTTTTATTGTTTTTCTTTATAAATTATTTTTTTCTTTTTATCTTTCATCACCCATCAGTGGGGGAAAAAGGGACTTTTAGCCCCTCCTCGGAGGGTTAAAGGGAGGGGGAGAAGGGCCCATTCTGTCCACCCAAAAAGTGAGTTATCCCGTTTTCCCAGGAAACATTAAGACAACGGTGTAAATATTCTGCGGTTTTCTAATCACACGTCTCGCTGTCTATTCGACTTTGGGACCCTGGGTTTAGAAAAAGTATACTTTAACTTACGAGTTTTTGCACAGGGGAGAACTATCTGGTTTTCAATTTCGTTCCGGGGATATACAAAGTGGGGTTTCCCCATTGGAGAAGTCGGAATATGGGCATCAATCTTATTTTTAAAGAGGGAGTAGATAAGAACAGAGTATCTTTTTTCTTTGTCAGCACAACAGGGGTTTTTGAAAAAAATTTCAATATCAGTGGGCGTGCGTAAATTGAAGATGAACGCATCGAGACGTTGAAAAAAATTTGGGGGGAGGGTGTTTTTTTAGGAGTTTTTTTAGACCAGAGTTTCCTCTTTTTTAGAGAGACTGAAAAGCACGGGGGAAAAAAATTTAAAGCCCTGTTTTTTTACGTAAATGCTTTCCAGCATCAACACCAGAATTATAGGTCCTTTTTAGGTGTATTTTAACTTAAACCCCTGGCGGTGTTTTTATGATTTAAACCATAGTTCATCCTATATCGCTTACCGCTTAAAAATTTTTCCTTTTTTAAAGATTCGCACGCCAAATTTTGACTGCAGGATGTGTATTTTTGTGTGTGATGTCTTGCAATGTATTTGCTATTTATCGTTACTTGTTTTAAAACGGGGGTTCGCGATGTATCGGGGGAATTTTTAAGAGGAACGTTTTCTGACCCCGACGGGTTTTAATTTTTACGTAGGGGGATATATTTTTAATTTACCTAAGTGTCAGAAGACCCCTTTTTCTAGGAAAAGAAAAAAAAAAAAAAAGTAAAAGGGATTCATAAATTTTTGTAAAAACTGTATAAGTGGTGGTATGTGTGTACGTGTGTGTGTGTGTTTTTTTGGGGGAGGCGCGAATAACCATACACTTGTGGAAATGGTCGTTTGGGAGACCACCCGGGATAAAAACCCACGATTGTCATAGATCAGCCATTGGTGTTTTACGAACCCATTGTTGCATTACCCCCAAAAGCGTCACTCAACGATAGACCGGGGCGGTATAAAGGGGTTATTAAAGTGTTTTCGATTTTTTAGACTCTGTTATGATTTATTGCTTGATTATTAGTAATCTAGTTTCACTATAGTACTTTTTTATTGTGGTGGGGTTTGGGGAAAAGAGATTTTCCATTATTAATTTGTAGTTTTGATCAGTTTGTATAATCATACTACTGCTCAGAATTGTAAGGAGTTTTAATACATTTGGGTAAGGGGAGTCGTTTAATCGATCTCGAATATTTTCCCAACAAAATAAGTTTCTAGGGTGTAGGGATGGGGTAACTCCAACAAAAAGAAGTGCAGGGGAAAAAGATAAAAAGAAGGAATAAGAAGAAAAAGAGAGAGGAGGAGAAGGAAAAAGAGAAGGGGGGGGGGGGGGGGGAAGGAGGGGGAGGAGGAGGGGAAGGATCAAAGGGAAAGCAGCGCGAACCGTAAGCCGTAAACAGGATATTACTCCACTACTCAATCGTACAATCCGTAAACCATCCCATAAGGGTAAGACCCCCAAGGCTAAGCAAATCTTCTGCCCAAAGGTTTCAAAAAAGCATGTAGTTTCGCAGTGATGAAAAAGAGGAGGGTGTGAAGAAGAATGGAGGGGGTGAGACGGCAGGTGTTTTCTCCGTCTCTATGAGGGGGAAAGTCCTTGTGAAGCAGCAAAAGTCCTCTGGGTTTCCCCCGTTTTTTTTAGTTTTTGTAATGAACAGACGCAATACAGCAAAGACAATTTTGGGGTTTTGTATTTTTAATAACTATTTGATATGTTTTTAAAGACTGCTATATAAACACACAACAACACACGCACAACACGCCACAACACACACACACACCACAAAAAAAAACCACACACACACAACACACACACCCCACACACACACACACACACAAAAACACCACACACACAACCCCACACACACACAACACCAACCCCACACACCACTTTAAAGGGGGGACAGCACCCCCATGAAACAAGGGGGTTATCGGAAACTCGAAAAAAAAGAAGAAATGAATGGATGATTGGGCAAAAGGAAAAATTAACGAGTTTATATTTAGCGAGTTAAAAGGAGCCCGAGCAAAAGAATTTATAGTAATAATAATATACACGGGAGTGACGCAGTGAGGGAAATTTCCCCTTTGGAAAAAAAAAAAAGAGTGGTTAATAAAAAGTTAAAACAATATGAGGCATAGCAAGACTTTATAGGGGGCAAAACAGGATATCCCGAAAAACTTTTTATGAAAATTTCGAAGACCTGTCGAATAATGAGATAAATTTTTGAAGAGTTAAATATGCTTATTTCTTTGTCTTTCCCTGTATTACCTCGGTATTTCCATATCAGCATGGGTTTGTTAGGTGTAATGTGTGTTCGAGGATCTTTCTTCCCGAGGAATGGTTGGTCAGTGGTAGGTAGGAGGAAACCCGTTTCATTAATTATTATTTCCCCTTAATATTTTTTTAACACGCAGTAAATAGGTTTTGGACCGGGAAATGTTAAAAGCCCCAGAAAAAGGGGGGGTTTTTAAAAAACCCAACAAAAAACCCCCAAAAAAAAAACAAAAAAAAAAAAAAAAAGGGGGGGGGGGGGGGAAAAAAAAAACCCAAACAAAACCGCCAAAACCCCACCCCAAAACAACCAAACCACCCCAAAAAAACCCCCAACAACAAAACCCCACAAAAAAAAACCCACAAACAAAAAAAAAACCACCCCCAAAAAAAAAAAAAAAAAAAAAAAAAAAAAAAAAAAAAAACACAAAAAAAAAAAAAACACAAACCCACAAAAACCCAAAAAAAAAACAAAAAAAACCAAAAAAACCAAATTTTAATTTAAAAAAAACCCAAACCCCCAACCATAAAAAGGGAAAATTATGGAAACTAAAAAAGAAAAATGTTTTAATTTCCCCAAAGGTAAAAACGGTTCATATCAGCATGTTGAGGGTAAAGGTTAAAGAATTTTCCGGGAGTGGCAGTGGGGGTTCCCCCTTGGAAAAAAAAAAAGGTCAATAGATTAAATTTTTAACCCAAATTTTAATTTTTTAAAAACAGGCAGAAAAATTTTTTGTTGGGAAACCGTAAAATGCTTCGGGAAAAAAATGTTAATTTTGTTTTTGCTGAACCCGGAAATAAACTTTTGGGGTGGGGGATGCTTCTTCTGGGAATTTGGCAAGGAAGATTGGAAATTTTTTCATTTTATTTTTTATTACCTTAATAATTTTAAACAAATAAATAATTTCCCCAAAAAATTTACCAAAATATTCACATTCCTCAAAATCCAGGAAAATCACTTTTTAACAATACATTTTCCTTTGATATTTAACCCCAAACAGGGTACTAAACAAAATTACTTTATAACTTTTTTTAAAATCATATACTTTATATTCTAATAATCCAAAAATTCTATCCTCTATCATATCTCTATTTCCTTATTCGTATATCATAGTTTAAAAAACAATAAAGCGGATTATAAAAAAGTACAATGATAAAAAAAAACCTTAAAATCACTGTTTTTTTAAAGATTCTTTAAAATATTTATTCTATAAACCCCCCTTTTAGGGGGGTTGTTCGTGGTGGTAAAAAAAGCGAAAAACCCGGGACCATAAAATGGAACTCCCCAATGATATATAATTTTTTTGGGCATTTTATTTTCGTTTTTCTTTTCAAAATTCTATTCCCCCAAGGTTTGGTGAGGGGGGTTTAAGGGGGGAAAAAACCCCCCAAGGGGGGAAATCCAAACCGGGGCCCCGCCTGCCCAAATTTTTGCAGGTTTTTTTTCCCCCCCTTTGTTTCTGCCCTTTACCCCTTTTGAACCCTAGGGTGGAGACCCAAAAATAAAGGCTACTTTGGCCATCCTAACCCTAGGGAATGAGGTTTCCCCTTTTTATCTACCCCCAAAGGGGGAAAATATCGACCCCAACCCATTCCCTTTTACCAGGCCAAAAATGAAACCTACCCCCTTTTCAAGGGGTCCTTTTTCCCAATAGCCCAAAATTAAACCATCCCATTCCCCCCCCCCCCGGGTCCCTTCCCCCCCCCCCAAACAACCCCCCCTCCCCCAAAAAACCCCCCCCCCCCCCCAAAAGCACGCTCACTTCATCACCTCTACCCCCAAAACCCTCCAAATCAACCCCCCATCCTCCCTTATTAATACCTTACAGCCTATTGCCCACCTCCCCAAACACTATTTTCCCTAAACATACTCCACGTCACGCACCCCCCCCTTAAACCCCCTATCACTAAAAACAATATTGAATCCCCCTTTCAGCGCAGCCAAATGGGACCGATTTTTCGTGATCCCCCCCCAAAGCTCCCTACTCTGACCCCCCTTCTTTCCAACAATGTCCCAAAAAACAATAGAAAAGTCTTTTTCCCGACCCGACCCGACCGCCCCCCCTTTTTGCACAGAAAACCACCCAAAACCAAGCCATGATTAACAAAACAACAGCATATATGGAACCCCTCCTTGCAGAACCCCACCCAAACCCCTAAATCTGCATGGAACGTTTCACTCCCCAAAAATTTGCCAATCTATGACAAAGTTTGGTCATTGTGGAGAAGACCTACTGCCTTTTCTCACAGACTATGATCAACGTCAGTAAAAATGTACTCCTTTCCCCCTAGAGGAATCGAAAGAAACCCATAACATACCAAAAATTTACCTTCCGTAGACATGCCCTTCCTTAACGTCTATATAGGAGGAGAACCCCTCCCTGTGCGTCCTCCCAACCTCCCCCCCGTCAGTGCCAAAATTTTTGGCGTCTGGGACCCCCAGCCAAACATTCCCGTTCCACGCCAGATGCCACTAGTGCCCAAACCTGGCACCCCCGACTAATCCCGCAAAATCACGACATTGCCAACTGTGGGGCCCCCAAATGTATTTTATAGGGGCTGCCCCACCTAAAAAATTTGAGTCTGAGGTAGAAAACTCTAGTTTAAAATTGGGGACTCACATAGTGAACCCAGACAAGAAGCACCCCGCGGGGTTTTTCTCTCTTACCCTTACCCAGAAATACTGCCATTCTCCCAATTCTCCTAAACCAACCCCCCACATCAAAACCCCCCCTCTTCACCTCCTCCCTTTCCCCCAGTAAAATCTTTTCCCCCTAAATCCAGACACTCCAAAACTTACTACAGATTTTTCAATCACCCCCACAACCCCAACATTTCCCCCTCTCCCTCCTCGCACTACCGAACGAAAAACAAACTTTCCCCCCCCTTTTCCCCCTACCAACAATCACCTCCACCTTCCTTTTAATCCTTTGTTTGAGAAAACCCAGTCCCTTTTTTCCCCCCTCACGAAATCCAAACCCCCCCAAAACCCCAAACCAACTCCTTAGAAGAAACCATTAAAAATATTCAAGTTTACTAATGAAAAGACACCAACCCCCAAAAATTTTAAAAACCCCTGTCCTTCCAACTCCAAGTAACTGCGAACCCATCTCCCCCAAACGATATCCCCCAAACCCAATCCCCCTCCCCCCCTCCAAAAAAAACCCATCCCCCCCGCCCCCAACCCCCAACCCCCGCCCACTTATCCCTCCCACCATCCCCCTACCCCTTTCCACCCCCCCTGGATACACACTAAACCCCCTAAGTAAAAAGACCCCCTTCCTCGACCCCCCATCTCCTAAACCCCCCCTAGTAAAACCAACTCCCACACCCTCCCATCTCAGACCTCTCAGCCCTTTTCCCCCCCTTTTAGTGTTTCCCCCCCTCAAAAACAGAAAATTTAAAAACTATCCTTCTTTGGAATATTCGCGGTTTCCGCCCAGACCGGACCTTCGTATATCCTTTCCTTATGCCTCTTTTTTGTATGCCTTCAAGAGCCCTTTTCTAAAACCCTCCAATACCAACCCCAATTAATTTTGTCTCATCCCCAATTCCCTTTATGTCTCACCAAAAATTAAAAATCAGAAAAACCTTATGTCCCCCCTCCTTTCAAAAAAAGCCCCTTGCACATTACCCGTATCTTCCTTCCGTTTGGGTCACAGTGAATCAGTTACTTCTCCCCATCCCCCCCCATTGACTTTTTTGTTTTTAAAAATAATTTCCCAACTTTAAACCCCCTTTCCCTGTTGGTACTTTAAATGCCGCCCCACCATGGGGGGATTCTATCACAAACTCCGAGGCCGATCTCTAGAGCGTTTCCCCTCCCCCAGCTGACCTTACTATACTAAATTAGATCGCCCCAACACTTGATTTCACGAGCAATCTTTTTTATGCATTTACCGCTCTATGCCCCCTTCTCTTCATTTAGATTTCCATGGCAGTCTTAGACCATTCCCCTATAGTGACCACTTTTCCCGTTTCCCTTTTCCACTTCAACTACCCTCCCCATCCCCACGGGTGTTTTTATAGAGCTGACTGCATACTTTCACTTCACTCCGCTATTCAACCCCTCCCTCCCCCTCACTTATTTAGAAAGATACAGTATTTCAAATAAGTCTAAAAGCTGACATAAGCTATTCCCTCGCCTCAAGACCATAACCCCCAAAAGTGTTCCATGGGAATTCTGATTGCACTAAACACTTCGCTTAAAAGGGAGCCTGGAACAGTTACCGTACAGAGAGGTATCCAAATCAAAATATCACCTTATTCCTTTAAAAAGCATCTGCCAATTTCCCCGTACAATCCCCGGGAAAAGTAAAAAATAGCTGGCGAAATTAGTTTACAATTTCATCCCCTTTCATCCTTTTCAAAAATTTTTTCGCCGAATCCATAAACTATCAGGCAAACACCCCCCCCTCCTGCCCCCTGTCCTCCATATTCAAAACCCTCATTTTTGATCCCCCCCAAGTCGCTAATGAAAAGGGTGATTATTTCAGCCAGGTCAGTTGTGGTTACCTATCTTTACACTTCTCTCTTTAAAACCACCAGAGAAGTCCCCCTTTTTCACCCCATCCTCTGATGAGTCCTATAATGCCCCATTTTTTCCTCTGAACTCAATGCTGCCCCCAAACATGCCGTAACATCATGAAAGGCCCCGACGGTTCATACCGTATGCTCCGGCAATCCCACTCCCCTATCCTTCCCCTTAAAAAAATTTTCAACCAATTTTGGGGAACGGAAATTTCCCTTTTAATTGGGGAAAGTTTATCCTTTCCCTTTCCCGAAACCCCAAAAAACGGGTACCTTTTTAAAAACTTCGCCCATCGCACAAATAGCTGCTTGTGCAAAAAATTTAAGGAAAGGGAACTTCCGCTTAATGTGTATCTTTAAACTCACAATCTTCTCTCTCCTTCCCAAATTTGGTTTTTGCCTGCCAGAAGCACAGCTCCCCCCCCTCATTTTTAGACATATATTAATCTGCATTTTAAAACAGAATCCTACTAGCTATTTTTTTTTATCTAGAAAAAAAATATGATACCATGGCGGTACCATATCCTCCAACAATTTTCCCCTCTAGGTACGTGGAAACAGGGGTCTTTTATAAAGTTTCCCCTCCCAAGCACTTTCCGGTTAAAATCCCTCGCCACATCATCTTTCCCCCAAACGAAGGTTCCCACAAGGGAGTGTGCTAGTACCACTTTTCCCCTTCTTGTGTTAAAGATTTGTCTCGTTTTTCCACCAGGACCGGTCACACATAGTTGTGATTTAAAATTATGCCTTGGCACACATACCAAATCTCTTTCCAATTTTTCAAACGAATTCATCAGATCTTCGGGCCACAAACCATGGCTTCCCCTTTTTTACCCCTTTAAAACTTTCTCCATTCTTTTCTTCCTCACGTGTAGGTCCTCTACCCCCCTTTTTTATATGGATCCCTCCCAAGCCTTCCTCTGGCAAATTTCCCAGGGGTCATTTTTTACCCAAACTGTCCCCCCCGAGACCCAAATTTTACACATAAAGAAAAAGCTCTCCCCGTCTTCGAAACTTAAAAACTTCTCCCTATATCATGGGGGCCCGATCGCAAAACTCTCCTCATTTCATTTTACTTTGATCCTCTCCCCCTTTTTGATTTTGGATGCCATATCCTCCTCGCCCCAACTTTTCTCCCTTTCCCCCTCTTGATACAATCCTCACTGTGGTCTTCGCTTAGCACTAGGCGCCCTTTTGTCCTCCCCTTTTTGGGGTGTACCGAACAGGAACCATCTCATTCGACGTCGTGCCTTTCTCTTCCGATGCTATGCGATTCCACCAATTTTCCCCCCCTAAAAATAAAATCCACAACCCCCATTCTTTCCTAGGGGTTTATCTCCACGATTACACTCCTTTCCAAAAGCATGGAACCCTCCCCTCACATTCCCTTTCCCCCATCTCCAACCTCTCCATTCTTGTCCATTCCGTCCTCCATGGTCATACTCCCCCCTTTTGCTTTTGTTTCCCCGACCCACCAAAAACAAAATCCCCCCTACTGTCCTCTCCAATTTCCTTGACCATGTCTCCCCTATTCCTAGTATTCAGTAATAGAGGGCCCCAAACCCCCTCCGGTGCGGTTTTGCAGTAATCTCCCCAATCGTATTTTAAAAAACTCCTTTCCCCCTAAACCAGGTCCTTATACAGAATTTTATGCACTCCTTTTTGTCTAAAAAACATTACTCCTTTTTCCCCTTTCCCCTTTACAATTTTTTTGACTCCCGTAATCATTAACTCCAAAAGTCAATACAACCCCAACCCCCTTGTTTTTAAGATCCCGAACGGTTGTTCTACCCGTCCCCACGCCAAAAAAACAATCAAATTTTTCGGGGGCCCGCCATGTTGAAACCCCCGGGAAAGAACAGGCAGATACACTAGCACGCCAGCCTCATGTCCACTAACCAACCCCGTTCCACATATCCCCAGGATTATTACCCACACTTTAAGCCTTTTGTATAACGATGGCAATCTTTTTTGGTCAAGCCTCCGCATAATAAATTTAAAATTTTGAAAATATCAATCTCCCCCTGGTCACTCCATTTCATCGGAAAAGACGTTGGGGGATGCTCCGCCCGCTTAGCATTTGGGCCCCACCCCCTCTAACCACTCTATTGATGTCACAATCTGATCCACCTTTTGTTTCCCTTTTGAAAGTTTCCCCCTTTTAATCCCCCAACCCATTATCGTGCCCCGTTTTGAAAAACCCCTCTCTGCTTTCCCCCCCCTTTCCTCCCTCCCGACCCCCCAACCTATCAGACATCCTTTCAATCCCAACCCTTTTTGCTTCAACAACCCATTCTTTTCCTCAAAGCAACAACCTTTATCAATCTAACTCCTTTCCACACCCGACCCCAACCCTTTACTCACCAATCCTTGCCCCGTTAGAAAATAAAACACTAATCAAACCCCCCTTCCCCAAACAAATAAGGTACTGACCTTAAGTTAGCACATTTTTTCTTGCTTTTAACCCCTTAACCATTAACCATTAAACTTTTTATTAATTTTTTTGTTGTTTTTAATTTTTGTTTTTTGACAATCATTACTATTTTTTTACATTATTTATTTTTTATCATTTACATTTTGTAATCATTATGTTTTTGCAATATGATAAGAAGACTGAACGACAATTTTTTAAAATTAATTATATATATATAATATTATTATATATATATATTATATATAAATATATATATATAATAAATATAGCGTTATAGTTTTTTAAACACGCAAAATTTTTTAAAACCAATTAAATTATCAGAGATTTCAATAGCATGCTAGACAAGACAAAACCCCAAGATCCCATCCTAACTAAAAAGATCGTCTTGTCAACTGCAAAAACTGAGACAACGGGTCACTTGTAATTTGATTCCCAAATCTTGCTTAAGACGCTCATCTTAAGCTCTGCATTGGTAAGAAGAAATGGGGACCCAAGCAAAAGTGTCTAAGTTTCCTTCTAAAAGCTTAATTGATGGCGACCTCAACTTTAGAACACTGAGGGTTTTCAAGACATCTTTAAATTCCAAACACATTTGAATATTTATCAGTATCTTATTACAATAAGGCATGTCCATTTTCTTTTTTTTTTAATCTATTGCGGGGCTTTTACAGTACAGTCTACGTTTCTTTTGCACATCCCTGTCTGTCTTGGTCATGCAATTGATGTTCGCAAGGATATCACTTTAATCCATTATTATCCTCAAGGGCTAATAGGGATAGTTACGTTCATTCTGCGATCGCAGTTCTGTGTCAACTTTAATAAAGCCTTTAAAGAGGATGACACAGAAAAGGGTCACTCATGTCTGTCATCGGTAGGAGTTCTGTTCAAGCTCTGGAGGAGGAATAGCCCGGGAGGCAGTCATGCTGGGTTTCGGACCAAATCCGACCCAAGGGCCTGAGCCCGTCTGGTTGCGTACTAAAAGGGAGTGCGTGTGTTAAGATACCTCCTTACCGCAGACTTGCCTAGATGAAAGGCGGCAATTCGGTGCCGAGGCAAATATGGTAGTCTCTAAGGGAGTTACTCCGAATTTGTGCCTTGTGAAACATTTCTTCTCTCGATACAATATTCTGAAACGTGTTCAACACAATTCGATTCGAGCTAACCCAAGGTCCTGCCTACAGCGGCGTGGTTGAGGGGCGAGAGTGCCTGGATGTCAAGGTGAGCGCATGTCCTCGCCGGGACGTCCCCAGCCCTCGGGAACCCTTCGCCCCCGAAGATGCTCCGGGAAGACCGCACCCAGGGGAGTCATCAAGAAGGCTGCAGTGGCTTGGATGAGAGCATGGTTACTGTTCCCACGTTTGCTTTGGCTGCGTCTGCTAACTCATTGGAGGTTAGAGCATTTTTCCGCCTTTTTTTTTATCTCCGCCCCCCCCCTCTCTCTCTTCCCCTTCCTCTACCGCTCTTCCTCGTCCCTCCTTCTATCTTTTCCTCCTTTTGTTTCCTTCCAAATATCCTTTTCACTTACCCCCCCCCCCTCTCTCTTTCAGGTCGTACTTCCTTTGCCTCTTTTTACTCTTTTGTTTCTTCTCCTTCTCTCCCTCTTTCCCTGCTCCCTCTCCATTCCCCTGTCCTTTTTCTTCCCTTCCTTTCCATCGACTCCAGCTCCTTTACTCTCCATCTCTCTCCCTTTCCGTCCTCCATCTCTCTCTCCCTATCTCCTCGCCACGCCCCCTCCAACTCTCCCAGCTTCCTCCAGTCACAGTCCTCTAATTCTCTCCCCTCTTTCTCTCTTTTCCTTCTTCCTCTACCCTCAATCCACTCTCTCTCTCCCAATCACTCTCCCTATTGTGCCTGAAGCAGAGCCAAACCCAAGAACTTTTCTCCCCCGTATTTGGTGCCTGTCAAATCTCGTGTTCATAATCGTAGGTCGGCTGCCCGAGAGGAGCTACGATCGCTGCGATCACGATGCTTCTCTTGTACAGCTATCAACAGCCGACGCGTCTCCGTATCTCATATATGGGTTCCGAGAAAAGTTTCCTGAGTGTAGGTCCTTAAACCTAAAGGGCATCTCATTTCCTTTTTTCATATGCGATGAAAAAAAACTGGATAGCCTGGGATTCTCCTTCCCTTCCCGCTTTCACTCCCTCCTCGCATCTCTTTCTTTCTTTCTTCCTCTCCTTGATCTAATTTTTTAATTTCCTGAACCTTAATGGGCTTCTTGTTCCTCTCTTTCAGCAGGCATTCGGACGACCCTCAGGAGTTCGGGTTCTTTCAGCTCGCTTGTCCTTTATTGACCAGCGGTTAAAGGGAAACTCCATCCCGAGGAGTATGAAAAAGCAAAGGAGGATTTCAACACTTTTTGGGCCTCCAGAATCCAGAAGCATTAATGTTGGGATGGGTCAGCGTACTCTGGACCCGGATCGAGTTTCGGCTCTAGCGTTTCTCGGGGTGAATTTTTGACAAACATTTTATTCTGCGTTTGTCAAATCACTTTCTGTATACTTCTTTCCTCTCCTACACCTTTTCCGTCACCTGCCACCTCCTTCCCAATTTCCTCTTCCCCCCAAACACAACATGTATGTTTTGTATGTATATGTGAATAGAAACAGAAAGCAACTGATTGTCACAACTTTGAATATTTGACATTTTGTTGTTGCCATGCTGCGAGCTGATGAACACCTGCTTCCCTCTGCTACGATAGTTGTTAAATATCTGTACCAATGCTGTAAGAACACCTGTTTTCATTCGTGGTTACCTGTGATTTTATTAGGTTACATGGTTTGCCGTTACATTCATCACACACTGATAACTCATTAATTCTTTTGTATTTCTTATGTCCACTGCTCGGAATACAAGGTTTCATCACGCATTAATGTTGCTTAGACACGTGATAACACACAAAATTATGTTTTATTTTGGCAAAAACTCTAAAATGCATGTTAAATGTTGCTACACACTGATCAGGTATTGCAACTTTCAATCAGTTTGCCAGGCTGATAAAAGCTCCGAGCCAGTGATTGAAGGCAATTAGGTTGCTTAAGCACACAAGATCCTCCAGCCACGCCGTCTGGAAACATGGATCATTGTCGACTGATGATACACAAGGACGAAGGTGCTCTCCACACCGGTTCCAAGTTGTGAGCAAATGCCTTCTTGCTAAGGCTCGGCTAACTTGACACTCTTTTTTGGCTCAGGATGTACGTATACCAAATTTGATAATTAAGATTAGGTTAATAATGCTATAATATCTAATAATGGGTAACTAAGCATGTATTGTAGGTTAGATGAAGGCACTGACTGCACAACTTATTTGCAGTCATACTTTATGCTATTTTTAAGAATTAATAATGAATAATGGTTTTTCATTACAATACAATATGAAGATTTCTATATTCTGAAATTTCTGCATTTGGTTAATGTATTATCGTGTATCACTTATTGTCATTATTGTTATTGTTATTTTTATGTATCATCGTATTATATGTGTCATGATTTTGATTGCTATTGCTACTTCTATTCTGCCATCATCCACATCATCATCATCACAACATCGCCGTTGACTACTGTATGTTATACATAAAAAGGACAAATCATGAATACAAACCGATTATTTGCCAGACACTCACTATAATACTGTTAATGCGATAGTACTGTATTATCGTCACATCATTGTTATTATTATTGTATTGTTATATCGTCATATTATTATGTTATTATTTCATTATCATTATATCATTATTAATATTATCATATTATTTATCATATGGTTGTTATTGCTATTATCATTATATTATTTTTTTTTATATTATATTTTTTTTTGTTATTATTTTATTATTATTATTTTGTTTTTTTTATTATTGATATATTATGATTATTATATCATTATTAGAGTATTATTATCTTCAGATTATAGAATTATTATGATTATTATATTATTATGTATATTCTGCATATTCTTATTATTATGTAATCTATTCATTCATTATCCATTCGTGATCTATATCTATGAGCATCATCAACTATGAATAAAATATATCATTGTGATATCCATCATCGCTCAGAATGTGAATACGTTAAATAGATATGTATATATATATATATTATATATAATATATATATATATATATATATATATATATTATATATAATGTGTGTGTGGTGTGTGTGTGTGTGTTGTGTTGTGGTGTGGTGTGTGTTGTGTGTTGTGTGTATGTTTTATCTGTTATATTATATATATATTATATTATATATATATATATATATAATATATATACAAATATACATATATATATATATATATATATATATATATATATATTATATATATGTGTGTGTGGTGTGTGGTGTATATATATATATATATATTAATATATATATATATATATATATATATTATATATATATCAATATACATACACCTATATCTCTATCTCTATCTATCTATCTATTTATCTATCTATCTATCTATCTATCTATTTTTTTTATGATAGTAATAATAATAATAACTGTAATTATTACTGTCATTATCCTTATCATCCTTACTAACATTTCCACAGTGATCAGTAATCTCTTTACATGACACTCGTTCAAGTCATAAAACTATTGAATTTGGTGTGATATTCATTTAGAGAATGCTATCACCATCTGTAAACTAACAATTACCTTTTTTCGATCCCTTAGATTTAGCATGTAAGATATAAGTAATAATAATCTTAGAAACAATAGATATATTATGATATTGTCTTTGCGAATTTATGAACAGAGCAAAACGAGGGATTCTTAGCTGACTTGGTATTTTTAAATCGTACTTGATAAACGGTGAGTCTTAATATTAGCATTTAATCTTACATTTAATTAGCGAGAAGAGGATATACACAATTCACATATAAACCATTGATGCTGCTATATCCACTTAGAGGAGGAAAAATATTTTTTTTTTTATTATGTAAACAAAAGGAATCCATTGAAACTCGTATTGTGATTCTGTTTTAATAACTTAAATGCAAAGCTTAATAATTGACTGATAAACCTAAGGGCATGGCAAAGCATTATGATTCATTCATAAGCATCTACAATTCACTCATTTTGAGGATCACATGGTACTAATAAGCACAGTGAATAAATTATTTATACAGAGGAAAAGGAGTCGTGATTTCTTGAACAAATGAAAATAAAAACTCCATGGTTTTTATAAATTTTCGCATATACGGATTATTTTCTTCAGATATCCTCTCGTCGTTATCTCATTTGCTTCCTTCTCTTTACCACTCTTTTTATCATCGCTCATTTCCCTTTTCTCTCTTCCCTGCTATGTTCACCGTCGCGGCTCCTGACTCACCTTTGCAAACTTCTTTCTTCTATTTTCCTTTCGTTACTCTTATGATACTCTTACTTTCTATGCAATTACCATTCTCCCTGTTTGCTGTGTTTTCATTCTTCCATTTTATTCCTGTTCATCCTCATTCAGGGCTGTCTTCTTCCTTATTTCATTCTTTTTCTATCCACTTTTGCCTCTTTTGTCCTCTGTCTTTCATCCTTTTTTTATCTTCTCTTTCCTTCTCTCTCTTCCTCTCTCTCTCATTCCCCCCCCCTCTCTCTCTCTCTCTCTCTCTCTCTCTCCTCATTTCACCAACTCTCTCTCTTTCTTTCATCTCAACCTCTTTCCTCTCCCTCTCCAGCCTCTACTCTTTCTCTGTTTTCCTAATCTTTCATTCCACATTCCCTCTTACTCCTGCCTTGTAGACGGGCGACTTTAACCTGGCCGATCGTTTTGCGACCTTTCTGCTGTGCTGTCGTTATCAGTCCCCTCTCTCTCCCTCACTCTCATTCTTTCTCTCCCTCTCCTTCTCCCCTCCCCTCTCTCACTCACTCACTCACTCACTCACTCACTCACTTCACTCACGTTCACTCCTCACTCCTTCCTCCTTCACTCTCTCTCTCATCTCTCTCTCTCTCTTCCTCCCTCTCCCTCACCCTCACTCCCTCTCTCCAGACACACTTTCCCTCCCCTCCTCTCCCCAGCCGGCCCTCTCACTCCGACTGAAGGAGGTTGAGCGATCATAGGTTGTACCTGGCCCCTCTTGGCCGTCTCTGCTGGCGTCTTAGCTTGGCGAGTTCGTTGAGGCAGTCCATGAGGAAGGCGTCTTGGCTCTCCGTCGGGATCCGCTTCAGAAAAGGGTTCACGGCCTTGATGGCGTCTGGGTGGGTGAAAAAGGGAGGAGTTAGTGGCGGAGGTGGTTGTGGAAAGTGTTGGTGGTGGTGGAGGTGGCGGAGGTGGTTGTGGGAAGTGTGGTGGTGGTGGGGGTGGTGGAGAGGGTGGTTGTGGGAAGTGTTGGTGGTGGTGGAGGTGGTTGGAGAGGGCGGTTGTCGTAATATGTGTGGTGGAGAAGATGTTTGTAGTAAAAGTGGTACTGAGGAAGATGACAGTCGTACGTGTAGTGAAGATGGTGGTAACTGTAACTAAAATGGTTATGGTGATGATGGAGAAGATTATGGTAAACGGGCTGGTGATTGTGATAAAGGCATAGTAGAGATTGTAATGAAGAAGAACAGCAATTAAAGTGAAGACGATAGTGAAGAAGATTAGAGGATGTGATAAAAGTGGTGGTCACTGCATAGACGGTCGTTTATGGTTTTGGTGAAAAAAAAAGGTGGTGCGACTGTGAAAAAGGCAGAGAGAGTGGAATTTGTAGTGATTGAAATGCTGATTACAATGAGGGTGGTGGTGAATTAGGAGGGTGGGGATTGTCAGATGAGGCGTTAGTGTCCCTGTGGTGGAAGATGTGGTGATTGTGGAGGATGTTCGTATGAAAAAAGTGGTGATTTACAGGGAAAGTGTTGCGTATTGTAGTGAATGAGGTGGTGTAGAAAAAAAGTAAGTGTGGTGACTTGGGTGAAAGGTGTTGGTGGTGACAATGTACTATAAAAAAACACATTACCATAAGAAAACCAAAAACAAAAGAAAAGTACTAGGACCAGGACTGGAAACAAACCACAACAACAATACCAATTCAGAACAAAACAGAGCATAAACAATAAACAACCAAGCCAATCACTCAAAACACGTAAGACAAACAAACGAAAGAGCAAATCAAACCCCAAAAAACAAACAAACCACAACAAACACGTAAACAAATGAAACTCTACTCTCAGGTAATGATGTTCTCGGAACACAAACTCGAACTGAGGAGCTTCGCAGGAAATGATCTCGAAACCTGCTTCCTCGGCGACGTCAGCCATGCACTGGGCGGGGTCGCTTTCTTGTACTGGTAGGCCGGGATGAAGTTACTCACATCCTGAAGGAGGCGGGGAAGTGGGTGTTACTGTGTTGTGGTGATAAATGGCGTGTGGTGTCAAGTGACGTGGTGTGGTGGTAGTTTTATTGTGTTGTGGTGATAAATGGCGTCGTGTGGTGTCAAGTGACGTGGTGTGGTGGTAGTTTTATTGTGTTGTGGTGATAAATGGCGTCGTGTGGAGTCAAGTGACGTGGTGTGGTGGTAGTGTTATTGTGTTATGGTGATAAATGGCGTCGTGTGGAGTCAAGTGACTTGGTGTGGTGGTAGAGTTATCGTGTTATGTTGATAAATGGGCGTCGTGTAGTGTTAACTGATGTGTTTTATGGCGTTGCAAAACGTGATATGGTGATGGGGTTATTGTGTTGGGTCTAAGTTGGCGTCGTGTGTGTTTAGGGATGTTCAAATGCGTTGGCAGCGTGATAAGGTGGTGGTGTGATGTTGTGGTTGATGATGTGCTAGTAGGGGATGGTGTATTATGTGTGTATTGATTGCGAGTTATGGTGAAGTGGTGTTACAACTTATGGTATGAATGCTTGTGTAAAATGGATTATTTTGAGGGTGCGTGACTGCAGTCGATATTTTCGTGTATGTTTTGAACGGCCGTATATTATACAAAAAAAACCGTGCTAAGAAATCAAACATATAATGTCTCATGCCGACTTATTCTAGCCAGATACGAGATAGTCCTCGTCACGCTTATTTTTCATCGCATATGAATTTACTATTATCAAGGTTTAACCACGAGAAAAGAATGGAGCAATTGTGTTCTTGTTATTTAATATGCCTTAAAATGTATTACTGTAGCAAAGAGAACCAAAAAACTTAAAGAGAAATGAAACTCACACCTGAAAAAATAAACTAACATATAGGAGCTAGTGTGTGCCAAACACACTACACACCACACACACACACACACCACCCCACACACACACACACACACGACACAGCCCAACACACAAACGCAAATAATTACACGTACATAAATAAAACCTAAAAAGGACAAACGATAAAAGTGAAGGTAAAGATCACCTGCATGTACTTATTCCTTCGATCTTCTCGCTCATAGTTCTGGTACATTGGAGAAGAGCGGGTTGTGGGCCAGGACCCAGCGGCCTCGCCTCCGGGCTGCAGGAGCTGGTAATTGTTGTTGAGGCAGCGGGGCTGGTCCTTGACCAGTGCAGGCAGTAAAAAAACGAAAATACTGGGGCCCGGGGGACGAGAAGGGGAAGAGGCAATTATTAAAGGAGATAGTTTTGAAAAATTTATAAAATAGTGACGGACATTCAGTTCTATCTGTCTGCTATCTATCTGTTGCTATCTTTATATATACCTACATGTATACATAGACATAACTACATATATACATCATACATATATATATATATATGTATTATAATATATATATATATATATTATATAATAGATAGTATCGAATCGCGAGTCATTTACTCAAATATTCCTAAAATACGAAAAGGAAATGGAAGCGCCTAGAACGCAGCAGACCAAACGCAACGCCGACAACAGCGGCCGCATAAGCCCCTCAGTCCGCACGAGAGTCAAGTACAGCCCACCTTGGAGAAGCCGTCGGGGAGAGTCTGCGCCGGCTGGACGGTCTCTCGTGTCGAGCTGACGGAAAGCGAGGGTGTTATGCTGGAAGGTCCTTTGGTGCGAAGCTTCACCACTCATTTACTGACGAGATGTCCACGCCAGTTACCTGCTCGACGCAGGCAGTCAGGGGCATCAGCCAGGTTCCCCTCCGTGACTTCCACCATAGGGGTATGGGTAATAAAGGTGTAATGAATCTGGGTCATATTAAGGCGTGTGTTTGTGTGTTCCGTGAAGATGGGGTTGTTGTATACGTATGAGTGGTATGTGTCTGATTTTTATTCTTTGGCGTGTGTCATTTTGCTGAGTTTTTAATATGGTGTTCTTTTATGGAAATAATGTGATCCTAAATTTCATTAGGGGACAGAAGAAGACAAACTTGGAATTATGTGCTTTCAACTTTAAAGCTAACAAGGTATACAGCACATCCTTAAATTCTTTTCCAGCATTAATGCGCATGCAACAGGAAGGAGAGCAAAGTCAACTTTGAGCCTTGTAATCGACCAAAAGGGGAAAAAAGGACAGAATTAATCTCCAAGAAATTCAGCTGATATTGCCTCACTTATAACGCTGGGAATTCCGCCCTCTGCCCGAACGGTCCAAGTACAGTCTCTGCACGTAGCGGCGTTGATACAACGAGTTTTTGTTTCTTTCAGATACATTAACCATTTGCTGTACTCGTGAACGGGACCACGCCGTTTCACGCTAAAAAGAGCACACCGTCATTGTTTATTTATAAAAAAAAAAAAAACGGTGGACGGACAAAACTGATGCATCAGTGGCTGTTCATAGAGCACTACGCAGTTTTAAAGACGTTAAAATACTGATCTTTATTATTAGTGCCCATTGCTGAGTCAAACATAAATTCCACACATTTCTTCTTACCCGAACCACAACCAATGTCCAGGATGTTCTCGCCCTCCTCCTGCCACGGCCATCTGCGGCAGTGTATTCTGTCGCACCCAAGGGCTATCGCGTCGTTGAAGGTAGTTGGCCTGACGTACGTTGGGCGTCCTCCATTGTGCTGCTGTGCTAACAGGAATAGTAATCACACGGATAAATGGAAATGAAGTTAATACTTACTATAATGAAAAAATGGGTTGATGCAGCGGACAGGTAGATATGAATATATATATTTAAATGAATAAATTGAATTATAAAAATGTTACTTCTACGGTGATACGCTGTAAGCTTCTGCCGACTTCAAGACCTCTTAGGTATTTCTTTTACACTTTTTCTAGACCTTGTTACTGTTACTTGTTTGTCGATTTTCTTCTATGCATTAGTCATTTACGTTTTAATCAACCTCTTGATCTTTCTGACTTTATTTTCTTCTCTTGTGTTTTCTGGCCGATATTCTACTGGAGAGGTCATTCTCTTCTCTCTCTCTCTCTCTCCTCTCTCTTCTCTCTCTCTCTCATCTCTCTCTCTGCTCTCTCTCTCTCTCTCTAGGTCAGGGGTGGTCTGGCAGGTCGACGGCAATTCCTCTATTTTAGACACACTAATTCATTGTTTCTGCTGATCACTTTCTCTTCTGTACAATAAGCATGCAGAGTGAGATGTAACGCACAGTTATTTTTTTTTTCCCTAAAACCTCCATCCATGATATGAGTAATCATTACCCTTCTGTTTCATCTTACGCTCTGCACTTACGATTCCCAGTACTTGATGGAGAGATCAGTTCCCCTGTATCTTAACAAACTGGGCTATTGATAACATGCTGTCTAGAATGAACCCGCCGTACCTTTTACCAATGAACTCTCCCCAGCAGGCTCCGTACTATCCGTCCGCAGTCTACTCTACTGCAGTCACTCACTCCTCCTCGTTGGCAGGATCAGTTGCGGAGGGCAAATATATCTGCCATCACAACTAACCTACACCGGACCTCTTTCTGCTTCTGTTAAAGTGGCACTTACCTATTCATCATGTTCTCTTCTGGCACCAGTATCATGGTGAGATTTTGCTAGTCTCACAGGCAGTATCTCAGCAAAAGTATGCCCATTCCAATAAACCAGCTCGACGCTCTTTCTTGTAGTTAGGGACAAAATCGCCATCGATAGCAGGTCAGGTGGAGTCCTCCTATACAAACGGTTTCCCCTCGAACAATAGTTTTTCTCTTTGGAGTCTCCTACTCCATGGGCCGGCCTGTACGTCACTCCTTCGCTTGCTTCTTCCTATTCTTTCTTACATCCATGAATTTCGGAACTGGTGCTCACCTTTCAATAAATCGTTTTTATAGTGTTTTATTCATTCATTGGTACACTGTCAGGAGGCTGTCCAATCCTTTGTTTTTGCTGACCTGGTTAGGATTTGCATAAAGCACTGTCTGTTCTATTCCTGTATAAAACACCGTTAGGAGACCTGACGGTTGTCGTGCTGAAGATGTTAAGGGAGTGAGTAAAAGATATCGAAAGGATGAAGGCCATTTTGTAGTAATAAACAGCTTTTCGAACTAATTTTGACATGTAAGAGACCGTATAAAAACTAACAATACGTCGGAAAAAAAACACACACAAACCTAAAATCTAAGAATCAAATAAACAAAATATTCCTCCTACTTCTCAGGTCGGGAGGGCGTGAGTGGGCATTGTTTCCTGATATAACAGACAAAATAATGCAAAGAAGCACATATATTTCAAAAACAACGGAGCAAGAACGAGAAGGTTTATAATTCTAAAGTAAAAATCAAATTACCTGTTAAGATTTACTTAACGGTGAATTCAGCTTTCCAACAAAGTCGCCCCGGAAACCTTTTCGCCCAGGAGAAACCAGAGAATATCTCCCTCGGCAAAATGCCTACGTGGGACAGGGGATCCTCTTCCTTTGTCCTGTACCTAGACGATGACTTGGACGATGACTTCCAAGTTGTCTTCGATGGTGACTTCGACTTTGGCTTCGACAGACTTCGACCCAGCAAACGAACGAGTCAGTTGCTAGAGTGCGGTCACGCCTTGAAGTCGAGAAGGAAGGAGAGGAAGGTCCCCGTCTGTTGGAGCGGCGCGAAGCCCTTCTGAAGACTTCGGGAGCAGTGGTGGGAACTATATATCCTGGTACGATGGGCGGCGACGGGCGTCATGGATGGGCGGCACCTGGGACTTCCTGCCGTCGTATTGTCACCGCTGGGTATTATGTGCCCTGCTTAGCGTGTCTTTTTATAGCAACTATTATGTGTCTTGGCATGTGAAGGGGCACTATTATAAGGAACTTGTGGGAATGGGGAGAAACTTCATAACCTATCTATAGAAGTGGAGAATTATTTAACCGTAAGTCTTTCTGATCACCTTTTGATCATCTCTTTCTTAACTGCAATTTACAGCTGTGCTCTGAACACACACACCACACACACACACACACACACACACACACACACACACACACACACACACACACACACCACACCACACACAGCACCACACACAAGAC
>NC_051402.1:5569415-5571915 GCF_015228065.2 Penaeus monodon
GGCTGCATGTGTTTGTCCCCTGCATTGTGGGGGCCCTGCATGTGGGGTTCCTGCTGTGTGTGGGGCTGGCAGGGTGTGTGGTGGCATGCTGTTGTGCATGCATTGTGTGTGTTGTGTGGTGTTTGTGTGGGGTTTTGTGTGTGTTGTGTGGTGTGTGTGTGTGGTGTGTGTGTGTGTGTGTGTGTGTGTGTGTGTTGGTTTTGTTGGTTTTTTGTTGATTATATGATGTATAGGGGGTTTTTTTAAAATTTTAAATATATATGGGGAATATAAAATAATTAAAATTTAATATTTATATATATATATTAATATAATATATATAAAATAAATAATATATAAATTTTTAATAAAAGAATATATATGAATAATATATATTATTGTAAATAACTACTTATATATATATATATATATATTAATTATATATATATATATATATTATATTTTATATAATTATATTTATATGAAACATTACACAAAACCGAAAATTCTGTTTTGTATGTAAAGAGTACTGCTATTAACTTGATTCTTTATTTTCATTTTTTTGTACTTTCAAAGTATTCCTTTTATGGGGTTAGTATAACAAAAAAGGGGGTTCCCAAAATTACACGATCGGGTTTTAAAACACGGTTGTTATAGAAATTTTGGACATTTGGTTTTGGTGTCGCTAGCTAATCACTTGCGCGTTTATCTATTATCACTGAAAAAAGACGTAAAAAAATAATATTTATAATAACAAATGCAACGAATCGATGAAAAAGCCAGCGACTCAACTGAAAGGAAGAAATCCAACCCTTCAAATTTGCAATGCATTAACATTTAACCAGAAACGCTACAAATTTACGTCTTTCTATACTTACGTTTTTTTTTCTAAATTTCGATGTAGGTGCTTTCCCTTTTCGGTTTTAACTGAGCTTTTCGGGGAGGTTTCATTTATCCTACCATTTTAACGAATGTCTTGCATCAGTCTTACTCCATTCGCCTTTTTTTTTTCTGTAACTACTCTTGGCAACAAACAACACGAATATTGATAATAATTAATTATTACAAATAACTGATCTGTACAAAATTTCCCTTCTCCGGGGTTTTGAGAACATTCGGTCTATCGAATCATTTGCACATTCGTACATTTTTATTATTACTTTTAACGTGGTTTCAGTCGACCCGCCGTACTCACGAAAATCCCCCCAAGATCATCCATGTTATTATAAAATACACAATGCAAAATCGCTTTTAGCGTTTGTTGAATAAAAAAATTTCTAATTACATTTCGAAAGTTTTTCTTTTTTTTTTATTTTTAAACAGAGTAACGATAAAAAACCCTCACACTCATTTCCCCTTCCCAAAAGACAACTCCCTTAACACGAACTGTTTCAAATACGAGTGACCCCGTGTTATGTTTGGGTTGACTCGTGGCCCCAAGTCGCTCTTTTGGTAGTTTGTGCAAACACTGCCGAAAAACAAAGAGATTCAATAATTTGTTATATAACCGATTTTTTCTGTGAAATCATTTTTTTACCTTATTAAATAATGAATTTGGAAATAAGACCCAGAACCGGGAGCGTGTCATGGGGAAAAAAATCGAGGACAATTAAAAACTTTTAAAAGAGAAAATACCGCAAGTATCATTCCCCCCATTTTCGCTCTAAGTAGTCTTTTCATTTATTTTATGATTTCTTAAAATTATTGAGGTTTCCCACTCTTACTATTTCGATAAAACAATTTTTTGGGTCGATCAATCGTTGTTTTTTAAAAATAGGATCAAGTTAAACATCCCTTGATGGTTTACTTTCAAAACAAAATTTAAAAAAATTCCCCATATGCTTTGGGAGTTATTATAAAATCTTTACCCCAAAAACGGAAAAGGGAACCGTTTCCCGTAATTCATAATTGATGATTGTTAAAGTTTCAAAAGTGGTCATTTCTGTTAGTAATGTATCTCAGTCTCATCGATAAGGAAATGGAAAAAGTTCGTTTAATTTGTAATTTTTAACTTTTTTCTTTGCTGTGCTACCAGTGTAAGTCGTTATGGGAAAAAATGAAAGTATTGTGGGCGGGACTTGTTGGTTTGTGGGTTTATCGCATGCTGCTGTACTAATGTTTTTTCAACTCGTTTAAAGGGCGAGTGAGACATTGAAAATTCATGTTTGAGGGCTTGCATACAGTTTTGTAGGTTGTAATTAAAGCAAACGCGTTTGTTTTTCTAAATTTATTGCCCTATTTCTTTTCTAGTAGTATTTAATGTTTTTACGTTGAAAAAAAAACTCATAAAACCAGTGCTTATTCAAACCCATCCCAATTACTAATTTATGTTATAAAATTATTTTCTTTTTTTCTCATTATTTTATAAATGCTTATATCGTTAAACCTTAAGCAAGTGAAATGTGGAAAATAAAATAAATTATGCTTCAAATAAACTGCTCCCAGTAATTAAAGGATGACCTCACTAATTTTCCCCCTAACCGACCTGAAGTAAGGACTGTTAACCAAAACAGATTTTTTA
>NC_051402.1:5576915-5591915 GCF_015228065.2 Penaeus monodon
AAAAATAAAAATTGAAAATGAAAATGATATAATAAGAAATAATATAATAATGAACAATAATAAAAAACAACAATAATATTAATGATATTGTTCAACATAACGATTGCGAAATTCATCGCCGTCTTTTTTGAATCAAGCTCTTATTCACAGTTTAAACCACTTCAGTTAATAAAGATTTTATCATTTATTCAACTTAAAAAAAGGCCCCAGGGGAGCTAAGTCACCCCTTCGCTGACTCGCAGATAATCGGGTCAAAAAATAACGGAGAGGAAATAGAAAAAGGAAGGAGAAACAGAGCGAGAGGAAATTTTTAAAAAAGAGAAAGAATCTGCTAGCCTACAAAAAACATGTGGGACGGCGCTGAGAAGGAAGCCTGGGGTCGACCCCCAAAAACCCCTTTTTGGGGAAAGGGAAAGGCCCTTTGGGGGGGGGGGCTGGGGGGCCCCCGGGTTTTCTTTTTTTTTTTTTTCCCCTCTCGCGGGTTTTTGGCGAAAAAATAGAAATTTCGGGGAAGACAAAAGGGCCCATTCTCGATGGGGGTCCTTGCAACCCGGGATTTTGCCAAAATTTGACGGCGGGAAGGTGTTGGGGAGGGGATCTGACACTCCAAAGGGGGGCCGAATATCCCCTCCTAAAAGGGCGGGGTTTCTGGGTTTTGGCCGATCTTTTTCCCTGACCCTCTTAAAAGGGTTTAAGAGTACTTTGTCGTTTGTCATTGTTTGGGGTGCCCTTTGACTTATCGAAACTGGGCCCGTTTTCTTATGCCTCCCTTTATCTAACAGTCAACAAATCTACTGGTTTCCCTCTATATCAGATAGTAAATCCCTTTAATGAAAAAATATAAAGGACAACTTTTAAACTCATCCCGCAAGAGAAAGTTGCCTGCTGCATGGCCCAACAGCTTCCTCCTCAATTCTTTCGCCCAGACTTGGGCCCTCTCCCTTTTTTTTTTCTGTGAAGGCTGCTGTCTTACACCCTGGGAAAAAGGAAACCCCAAGCGACCTTTACGGCGTTAACACGGAGGGTGCATTTTACCCAGTTATAACCCAATCCCAAATTGTAGCTAAAATTAAAAAACGTAGCGCGGGGGGTTGTTCTCAAATTCCTTCGCCCGGGGCAGAACAGAGTCAATAAGGGCCAAAGTCGACATAAACATTTTGCCATCGAAAAAAAAAAAAAAAAAAAAAAAAAAAAAAAAAAAAATTATAATTTTTATATATATATATATAAAATTATATATATATATATATAAAAAAAAAAATTTTTTTTAAAAAAAAAAACCCGTATTCATTTTTGACAAATGTAAAAAAGGTATGAGTGAGATTGAATATCTTCACAATTTTTCTTTTTTTTAAGGGGTAGGTTCATGTCTGAGCCGTCTGGTCCAGCATGATACTTAATTGTAGTTTTCATGTTGTGATGCTCTTGAGTGGAAAGGTGTGGGGCCCCCCAGTTTCCTTTCCAGGGAGAGTGCCGGGGGTCCCTTTTTTTGGAAATTTCCTTCTCCTATTTATCCGGGTTTGGGGACCAAAATTTAAACTTGGGCGGGGCTTGGCCACCCAGGGGCTAGGTGGGAAATAAAGGTAAAATTTTCCTTGCCCAAGGGAACAACGCGGGGGTCGGTGACCTCAAACCCTCAAAATTCAGTTTGCCGTGGGTGCAGTTTTTGATTTCCCGACGCTCTAACCATTGGGGCCACCGGGGCCTTATTTTCAAAATACAGAGAGGAAATTTAAACCTTTTTTCGATTATATTTTTCGTCAAAAAATACATACAAAAAAAATTTAAACAGACAAATATATCAACATAGTCGACGACTGTGCCTCACACTCGTTTTTTTTCGTATAATTGTTTGGGATATTTTTGAATCGGGGCCCGTTTGCTGTGATGACATTATTCTCCGTCGCGATGTACACACACATACACACACATATACATATACATATATATACACATATATATATGTATATATGTATATATACTTAAATTATACATATTTTATAAAAACTTTAACATTATACATTTAATATTTTTATATATATATAATATATATATATAAAAATAAAATTTAATTAAATATATATATTTTTGTAAAATTTTAATAAAAATCTTTTTTTTTTTTGGGGTTGGTTTTTGTGTGTGTGTTTTTGTGTGTGTGTGTGTGTGTTAAACGAAATACACACACACATACACACACACACACACACACACACACACCACACAACACAAATTTTAATATTATATATATAAAATATTATTTTATATATATATATTTTATAATATATTATATTTTTTGTGAAATGTGTGTGTAGGGAAAACAGAGGTTGAAAATAGATATATTTTATCAGATTTTCCTAACTTAAAAAGCTCTATACTTTTTTTCCAAAAAAAATGAACAATATTCCATCTTCCGACTGATATTATATTACAGTGAGCACATAGTTGTTTGTGCAAGTATGTGTGGGGTGGGGTTTTGGTTTTTTATATATATATTATATAATTATATATATATTTATTATATAATATATATTATAAAATATATATATATATTATGTATAAATATAATATAGGGTATATATATATTTTAATATTGAAATTATAAAATATATATATATATAAAAATTTTTTATATATATAATATTATGTATGTTACAAAAACCCACCACACATAAAACACACAACCACATACCCACACAAAACACACCCATACATACATACATACATCCACACACGACAAAACAACACACAACCACACACACAAACACACCACACCCCAACATACAACAAAACACACACAGACACACACACCCACACCACACACACACACACCACACACAAAACACACACCCACACAAACATATAATCATATAAAATTTGTTGTGTGTTATTGTGTGTGTGGGTGTGGGTTCCATCCCTGCTTTTCATACATACATACAATATATATATAAAACAATATATAAAAAATATATATACATATCTATACATTATATACATTACACATATATATCCTATATAACACATCACCACACACACACACTCCCACTAACCTCACAACTCCCACCCACCCTCCCCCAACACTCACCCCCTCACACAACACACACACACACACAAACACCACACACACACACACACACAACACACACACACACAAAATTATTTTCTATATTAAAATATATATATATATATATATTTGGTGTTTGTTGTGTGTGTGTTTTGGTGTGTGGGGGTGGTGTGTGTGTGTTTTTGTGTGTGTGTGTTTTATTTGCATATATATATATATTATATATATATAAAATTTTAAAATTTTATAAAATTATACACACACACACACACACACCCCACACCCACACCACACACACCCCACACACACACACACAAAACCACATAAACACACCCACACACACACACCCCCACACACACACAAAACACACCCCCCACACACCCCCACACACACAACCCCCAAACATATATAATAATATATATATTATATATATAATATATATTGGGGTGTGGGGTGGGGTGTGTGGGTGTGTGTGGGGTTTTGTGTGTTGTGTGGTGTTTGTGTATAAATATATACATTGATAGATGTATATAGGGATATATTATATAGATAGAGATAGATAAACAGGTAAACAGGTAGATATTATACATATCTTCTTCTTTTAACGGTGGGTTTCCATGCCCTGACCCGCCGGGGCCCACGGGCATATACTTAATTTTTTGTTTTCATGTTTGATCCCCCTTGGGAGGGAGAAAGGGGTTAGGGCCCCCCATTTCCTTTCCACGGAGAGTCCCGGGTGGTACCTTTTAGGTAATCATTCTCTCTTTTTAAATTTGGGCTTGGGCCCAGCCTTGACTTGGGCTGGCTTGGCCCCCCAGTGGCTGGGTGGGCAATCAAGGTAAAATTTCCTTCCCCAAAGGGGAACAAGGGGCGGCGGTGGGTTTGACTCAAACCCCAAAATTTCAGATTCCCGCCCGTGACAGTCTTGGGGCCCGACGCTCTAACCTTTCCCGGGCCACCGGGGCCCTTTTGACGATCAGGGGCTTCCATGATTTTTTCTTAGCAATTTAGAGGGGGTTTTTTTGCCATTGCCTTCCCCCCGGTTTTTTTTAATCGATTCACCTTTCCTATTTCCCCGGAAATGATTTTTAGCGGCTTGGCCACCCAGGGGCGGGCAGGAAATTTCGGGGTGAAGTTCCTTGTCCAAGGGAAAAAACGCTTTGGGGCCGGGTGACTCGAACTCTCGAACTCAGATTGCCGTCGTGACAGTCTTGAGTCCGACTCTTACCATTCGGGCTACCGCGGCCCCATATATAAATATACCCACCAAATAAAATTGTATATAAAATTTTAACCTGTCTACCTGTTTATCTTCTATCTTCTAATAATTTACTCTATCAATATAAAATTTTAAAAATACACACATATATATTTTTGAAATATTTTATTATATGTGTGTGTGTGTGTGTGGTGTGGTGTGTGTGTGGGGTGTGTGTGTTGTGTGTGTGTGTGTTTTGTGTGTGGTGTGTGTGTTATATTTATATAATATATTATATAATATTAAATATATATATATATATATATATATATATATCTAAAATTTGGGGTATCATGCTGTGCCACGGCGGCTAAAACATAAACCTACCTTTAAAAAAAAAAAGTATAATTTATGTATTTTATATAAAATATATATATAATATAAATATATATATATATATATATTTTATATATAATATATTTATATATAAATATATATATTTAAAAATTATAAATATATATATGTTATAATATATATTTTATATATTTTATATTAAAAAATATATATAAAAAAAATATGTATGTATATATATAATATATAATATATTTTAATATAATATTATATATATAATTATGTATTATATATATTATAAATATTTTAATATAAAATATATTATATAATATAAAATTATATATTTTGTAGGGCGCGCGCGCGCGCGGGGCGGTGTGTGTGTGGGGTGTGTGTGCTGTGTGTGGTGTGTGGGGTGTGTGTGGGTGTGTTTTTGTGTGTGTGGGGGGTCTGTGTCTGTGTGTTGTGAGAGAGAGGAGAAGAGAGAAGAGTGTATGTTTTGTGTGTGTGTGTGTGTGTGTGTGTGTGGTGTGTGGTGGTGTTTTTGGGGTGTGTGGTGTGGTGTGTGGGGGGGGGGGTGCGTGCGTCGGGGTTTGTGTGTGTGTGTGGGGTTTTGTGTGTGTGGTGGGGTGTGTGTGGTGGGGTTTTGTGTGTGTGGTGTGGGGGGTTGGTGTGGGTGTTTTTGTAGGTGTTTTGTGTGGGGTGGGGTATGCGTGCGTGCGGGGTTTTTTGTGTGTTTTTTTTGTGTATGTGCGAGGGGCGTCGTGCGTTGTTGTCTGTGCCCGTTGTGGGGAAACAGAAAAAGGGAAAGCCAGAATTAGTCACAGGAGATTTTTAAAGAGGCAAAGAGCAAAAAACGAAACATTTGCAAGATTGGGTCACCCTCAAGCAAACACTTGAAAGGGGATATCTTTTTACAGTGTGTGGGACGGCTCTCATCAAAGATTACAACCCCAATTTCAAAAAACAGACATTCACACTTAAAAAATCGTTCTTATCAATCTTTAAAAAAAAACGAAGATGGTGGGATCTGACGGATCGAACCGGGAGCTAAAAGAAAAAATTTATTATCCTTTGCAGATAAGGAGACGGGAATAAAAAATTTTCTGATAAACAACAAAAGGTGGGGATTTCTTTTTTAATGAACGATCTGTTTCCCACACTTTCCCACGATAGTACCTTGGGGGAAGTAGACAGGTCTCGTACGTTTGGGGAATTAATTCTTCTGATGTTTTTTTATTTTGTGGATATATGTTAAAGTATATGTTTTTATGTAAAATGCCTGAATAATTTTATTATATATATTATATATTATAATATATAAAATTTTTATATATATATTATACATATGTAAAATTATTTGTATGGTGTGTGTGTGGTTTTGTGTGTGTTGGTGTGTGTGGTGTTTTGCGTTGTGTTGTGTGTTTGTATTTGTGTGTGGGGTGTGTGTTGTGTGGTAAAGGGTGTTTTGGTGTGTGTGGGGGGTTTTTGTGTTGTGTTTTGTGTGTGTGGGGTGGGGTGGGGTGTGTGTGTTGTGTGTGTGTGTGTGTGTGTGGTGGGGTGTAAAAAATAGATAAAATTTGGGTAAAGAGATGTGAATTATATATATATATATATTTTAATATATCTATTAAAAATATATAATTAATATATTTAAAACACACATATAAATATAATATATATATATATATATTTTATATATTAATTTTTTAATATATTATTAAATGTATATTAATATAAAATATATATTATAATAATATATTATATAATATATTATATAATTTTATATATAGTTATAATATATGAATTTTTATATCTATATATTTTAAATAATATATATATATATATATATATACTTTTTTATTCACACCCCACACACACACACCCACACACACACACACACCCCACACACACTCACAAAACTCACCACTCCCACTTCACAAATCACACCTCCACACTCAAAAAACCACACACTCCAAAACACACACCTCACACACACACCCCCAAAACACCCCACCACCCACAACAAAACCCACACACAACACACCACACACACACATATATATATAATATATATATATATTATTATGCCAATATATATATATATATATATTAAAATATATATATATATATTATATATATATATTATATATATATATAAAATAATAAATATGCATTGTAGATATATGCCCTATATATAATATTTTATATATATTTTAAATTTTTATATTTATATATATAATAATATGCATATTATTCCTATATATATTCCTATTATAAATATTTTAAAAAATTTATATATATATTATATTAATATATATTAATATAATATATATATATTATAATTATATATGCATATATATATATATATATTTTAGCTATATATATATATATATATATTTTAAATATATATATGCATATATTCATATATGCTATTAATAAAATATATATATATAATTTTTATATATATATATATGCATTTGTAGATTTTATGCCTTTATTTATATATATATATATAAAATTATATATTATATATAAGGCCCAAACTATATATATATATATAATATATTTTAATTATTTTCTTTATTATATATATGCATAATTTGATATAAAGCCATATTTTTTAATATTTTATATTATATTTATATATATTCTATATTTTATAATATATATATATATATATGCCAAAATTAATTTTATGCATATTAATAATCCTAATTTATATTTTTTTATTCTATATATATATATATATATATATATATATTTTATATATACACAAAAATTAAAAGGGACCCGGACAGGCCCCCAATTTTTGACGTACATGCGTTCTTAATAATGCCCCCGGGTTTTTTGCAGAAAAAGGGGCATGGGAAACTTCCCTCAAGGGTTTTAAAAAATTTGATGGTTTTAAATGTAATAAATTTTAAAAAAGCCCTTTTTCTTTCTTTTAATTTTTTAAATTTCCCCCGTCCCCTTGCAAGTGCATAACCTTTTTTATGGGTTAGTTCTGCTGTAATCACTTCTTTTTGCTATTGATGTTTAATTTTGCCCTTTTTTTATCTTACTCCCGTTTTTCAAAAAATTACAATCCCTTAATTCATATCTTTATTTTCCTTTTTTTGCTTTTTTTTTTATAATATTGTCGATTTTTGAGGGGAGTATAATGTAAATATGCAAGGTAGGGGGTATTAAACCACTTTATTTTAAACGTATATTTACACTAAGTCATCGTTAAAACAAAAGTCGAAAACGCCCCCACCGCAAAAAGTAAGGGGACAAAAACACAAATTTTGTTATGAAATAAACCCAAAACCCGTATAAATAGGGGACAAATAAAATCAAATTTTCACATTAAAAAGGCCCAAAATTCGTAACCACAGCCCGGCTCCAAGACCACGATCAGCCATAATAAAACCCCCTTCCACAAGTCCGTCCAAGGGCGTTTTTCCCCCCCTCGCCCTTATTCCCATACAAACCCCATTCCGGTCCCAACCGAAACCCGAACCCGAACAAACCGTAGTCGGAGTAAAGCGGTGTCAGATCATACAAAGGTCATACAATTTATTTGATAGCCCATACCCAGGTCGATGGGTTTTTTAAATATATATAAAATATATATAATTTTTAATATATATAATATATTATATATATATTATAATATAATTAGAAATCTCTCTCTCTCTCTCTTTGTCTCCTTTCTCCTTTCTCTCTCTCCTCTCCCCCCTCTCTCTCACTCTCCTCTCTCTCCTCTCCCACCTCTCTCTCCTCTCTCTCTTCTCATTCCTCTCCCCCTCTCTCTCTTCTCTTTCTCCTCTCTCTCTCTTCTCTCTCTCTCTCTCTCTCTCTCTCTCTCTCTCTCCAGGTATGACCGGGAGGACCAGTGCAACCCCAACCATACCACACGACCACTAAAATGATTTTAAAACTAGGATCTTCTACCCCATAACACTACCTATAAAATCACAGGGAATAATAATGAAAAGGGTTTTTTTGCACACCTCCCCAGGGGCATCGTGGAAAGTTTAAATTTTTCGAACCGAAGTTAAATTACTGGGGTTTTTATGTAAAGGGAACGATGCAGTGCCGCTTGATATAAAAAATAACAATCCTCCTGACCCGGGATCGAAAACCTTGCCGCCCCGGTATACCCGGGGATTAGTACTAAAAAAAACCATCGCACTCAACACACATAATACATACATATATTATGTTGTAGTTATATGTTTTTTTATGATATAATATGTATGCTATACATAATATTATATATAAAATATATAAATTTTAAAATTATATATATTATATATATATTTACAACAAAAAACCCACAAAACACCACACAACCCCACACACACACACACACAAACCACACATATAATATATATATAATATAATATATTTATATATATTATATATATACAACAACACTCATACTCACTTTATCACAGTCTGACGTGCCATGATCTGCAGTTTGTTTTTTTGAGTATTTGTCGATGAAATTTGAATTTTTTAGAATTTACTGTGCCCTCAAAATAAATGAAAAAGAGTTTTCCAAAGTTTCTCCCAAAAGTTAATTTAAAGGGACCAAACTTTACTGGGTGATAGGATAGATATCTACTTTGTTTTTTTTGATTCTTGTATCAATAGTAAACTTTATTACCAGTTATTTGTTTTTGTCAGTAAAACCCTAGGTTGACATGGTTACCATATTTTTCAAAAGGTTTGGACTAAGAAATTCCTACCTGTGCTGTATTTTTTCACAATACTCCTTGCGGAAATCGGTATCCATCGGGTAAAAGGGGCTGATCATCACCCTTCTTTGATGGGGGGGAAATCAGGTTGGCCTATAATTGTTGTGTGTGTTATGTAACCACACACACACACACGCCCACACACCCACACCACCACACCACACCACACAAACACACACACACAAACCACACACACACACATATATTTATATAATAATTTAATATATATATATATATAAATATATATATTACTAAAAATAAATATGTTTTTTGCTGTGTGTGTGTGTTGTGTGTGGTGTGGTGTGTGTGGCATAATATATATATATTATTATATATATTATAATATAATATATATAATATATATATATATATACACATATCATATATAATATAATAATATATATTATATATATATATATATATATAAATAATTATATATAATAATATATTATATATATATATTATATAATATATTATTTTTATATATATATTATATATAAAAATATATATATATATATATTTGTGGTGGGGTTTTGGGGTGTGTGTGTGTTTTTTTGTGTGTGTGGGGGTTTGTGTGGTACATAAAATTATAATTATATATTATAATTATATTATATATATATATAAAATTAATCTGTGTTGTGGTGTATAAATAAAACCAATTTCGGGGCCGGGAATGATAATCTTCCTCAGGAAAAATGAGGGCGTGGCGTCTCGGCCGCCCTCACGACAGCGTCGCCGCCTCGTCGCCGCAGATTGACCACGGGGTCTACGGGCCCTCAAGGTCCCTGTCATCGGCCTCCGGGCGGCCTCCTTGGGATTCTTCCTCGGGTTCTTTCCTCCCCCCCGGGGTCCGGGGCCATTTTGGGGTGGTCGGAAAGTGTACACGAAGAGCTGCACGTTCCTGTGCTTGCGATTTTTACCATCATTCATATATATATATATATATAATATATATTAATATTAATTAATATATTATATATATATGTAGTGTGTGTGGTGTGTGTGTGTGTGTGTGTTTTGTGTGTGTGTGTGTGTGGTGTGTGCGGTGTTTTTGAATTAATGTATATGAATAAATAAATATGTGTTGGGATAAACACACACACCACAACCCACAACCACACACCACACACACACACACCACACACCACCACACACCAACATATTATATTATAATATTTTATATTATAATATATATAATATAAAAATATATATATAGTATGTATGTAATGTAGGGGGCCCGCGTGGCCAAATGGTTAGAGCGTCGGACTCAAGACTGTCACAGGGAAATCGATTCTAGGGTTCGAGTCCCCGACCGCCGCGTTTTTTCCCTTGGCAAGGGAAATTTCACCTCGTTTGCCTGCCTAGCCCTGGGGGGCCCAAAGCCACTCAATTCATCCCGGGAAAAATAGAGAGGGTGACTCGATAAAACCCGGGGGAAGGGCCCAATGGCAAACACCGCTCTAAAATTTCTAAGAAAAATTTTGGGAAACCCGATCGTAAAGGGCCGCGGTGGCCGAATGGTTAGAACTCGGGCTCAAGACGTCACGACGGCAATCTGAATTCGAGGGGTTTGAGCACCGACCGCCGCGTGTTCCTTGGACAAGGAACTTTACCCTTTATTGCCTACCTAGAAAATGGGGGGCCAAAACCACCCATCAAGTGCTGTCCAAACCCGGGTAAAAAAGAGGAAAGATTACCTAAAAAAGGTACCCCCGGCACTCTCCGTGGAAAGACTGGGGCCCTACCAGTACTCACTCCAAGAGCATCACAACATGAAAACTACGTTAAGTACGTGCTGTGACCACGGCGGCTCAGACATAACCTACCCTTAAAAGAAGAAAATGTATATTATGATGTATATATAAACATATAATATAAACCTCACTTACTGTAAAATTACATTCAAAACCCCCTCTCCCCCTTCCCCGCCCCCCCCCCCCCCCCCCACCCCAAGTCCAACATCATCTCGGTAACCCTGGCGTGTCCTGGAGTTCGCTTCGGTGCCATCCTGGGCCAGCTGGGCCCCCAGCTGTCGTACCCATCTCCGAGCTCGCCGGGGGCCTCGGCGCCGTCTGCTTTGCGTTTTTGTCCCCGCGGTTTTCATCCTCCTCTTTCTTGTTCCCAATATTGGGGGAGTATATCTATTATATTATTATGATTTTATATAAAAATACGTGCATTATGTTATGTAGCATGTATTATATTTATATGATATGTATATATAATAATAAAATAATATATTATTAAATATAAAATATATTAAATATTATATATATAATTATATATATATTATATATAATATATATATTATATGTATGATGTATCTATATATATGTATACTACATATATTTAAAATAATTATTATAAAATTTTATATATATTATATATATATTTTGGTTTTGGTGTGTGTGTGTGTGGGGGTGTGTGTGTGTTGTGGTGTGGTGTTTGGGGGTTATATATATGTATACTTGCATATATAATATATATTATATATATATTTATAATTTTAATATATAATATATGTGTGTGTTGTGTGTGGGGGTGTGTGGTGTGGTGTGTGTGTGTGTGTGTGGTGTGTATGTGTGTGTGTGGGGTGTTTTGGTGTGTGGTATGTAAAAATTTTGTGGTGTTTTTTGGTGTGTGTGTGTGTGTGGGTATGTGCGTGTGTTATCGGTATACAAACCAGATGTTCTAAGGCATTCGCCAAAACGGTAAAAGCTACCTCTGATTTTTGGGTACGGTGGGTCACTACGGCTCGCTTCATTTTTCCTGACATAATCCCGATTCTTTTGGGGAAGAGCATAAAAGAAACGGGGGGACATGGCGGACGGGAAAAAAGGAGAAGAAGGGAACGAAAAAAGGTAATGTTTAAATTATAATGATTAGTTATTTTTACTGTTAATTGGTCTGTATTTCTCAAGGGGCAAAAGTTAGTGTTATTCAGGAAATATATAAATTTTTTTTTCTTGTTTTTATTTTCCCCAAAGAGATATTTATTATAATATATTATATATATATTAATATATATATATATATATATTATATATATTATATATATACATAGTGTTTGGGTTGTGTGTGTGTGTGTGTGGGTTTGGGGTGTGTGTGTGTGTGGTGTGTGTGTGTGGTGTGTGTGTTGTGTGTGTGTGTGGTGTTTTCAGAGCTCAGCTGTAAATTGCGTTAAAAAAGAGATGATCAAAAAGTATCAGAAAGACTTACGATTAAATCCTTTTCCCCTTCTTAAAATAGGTTATGAAAATTTTCCCCATCCCCCAATTCCTTTTAATGGCCCCCTTTACATGCCCGACACTAATAGTTGCTATAAAAAGACACGCTAAGCAGGGCACATAATACCCAGCGGTGACAATACGACGGCAGGAAGTCCCAGGTGCCGCCCATCCAGACGCCGCGCGCCCTCGCCCCGGATATATATTCCCACCCTGTCCCAAGTCTTCAGAAGGGCTTCGCGCCGCCTCCAACAAAAGGGGGCCTTCCCCTCCTTCCCTTTTCCCACTTCAAAGGGGTGACCGACTCTAGCAACGACTCGTTTTGTTTGCTGGGGCAAAAACGTCGAACCAAAGTCGAAGTCACCATCGAAGACAACTTGGAAGTCATCGTCCAAGTCATCGTCTAGGTACAGGACAAAGGAAGAGGATCCCCTGTCCCACGTAGGCCTTTTGCTGAGCGGAAGATATTCTCTGGTTTCTTCCTTGGGCGGAAAAGGTTTCCGGGGCGACTTTGTTGGAAAGCTTGAATTCACCGTTAAGTAAATCTTAACCAGGTAATTTGATTTTTCACTTTAGATATTTATAAACCTTCTCGTTCTTGCTCCGTTGTTTTGAACTATATGTGCTTTCTTTGCATATTTTGTCTGTTATCTCAGGAAACAATGCCCACTCACGCCCTCCCGACCTGAGAAGTAGGAGGAATATTTTGTTTATTTTGATTTCTTAGATTTTAGGTTTGTGTGTGTTTTTTTTTTCCGTACGTAGTTGTTATTTTTTATACGGTCTCTTTACATGTCCAAATTAGTTCGAAAGCTGTACTACAAAATGATCCCTCATCCTTTCGATATCTTTATCTGCACTTCCCTTAACATCTTCAGCACGACAACCGTCAAGGTCTCCTACCGGTGTTTATACAGGAATAGAACTGACAGTGCTTTATGCAAATCCCTAACTAGTCAGCAAAAACAAAAGGATTGGACATGTTTACAGCCTTCCTGACAGTGTACCAAATGAATGATAAAACACTATAAAAACGGTTTATTGAAAGGTGAGCCACCAGTTCCGAAATCCTCATGGATTAAGAAAGAATAGGAAGAAGCAAGCGAAGGATGTGACGTACAGCCGGCCCATGGAGTAGGAGACTCCCAAAGAGAAAAACTATTGTTCGAGGTGAAACCGTTTGTATAGGAGGACTCCACCTGACCTGCTCATCTGATGGCGATTTTGCCCTAATACAAGAAAGAGCGTCGTAGCTGTGTTTATTGGATATGGCATATTTTTGCTGAGATATGCCTGGTGAGACTAGCACTAATCTCACCATGATACTGTTGCAGAGAGAACATGAGATAGCGTAAGTGCCCACTTTAACAGAAGCAGAAAGAGGTCCGGTGTAGGTTAGGTTGTGATGCAGAATATTTGCCTGCAACTGATCCTGAAACTGAGAGAGTGAGTGACTGAGCGTAGAGTAGACTGCGGACGGATAGTTACGGAGCCTGTCTCGGGGAGAGTCATGGTAAAAGGTACGACGGGTTCTATTCTAGACAGCATGTTATCAATAGCCCAGTTTGTTAAAGATACAGGGAACTGATCTCTCCATCCAAGTACTGGGAATCGTAAGTGCAGAGCGTAAGATGAAACAGAAGGGTAAATGATCCTCATATCATGGATGGAGGTTAGAAAAATAACTGTGCGTACATCTCACTCTGCATGCTTCTTGTACAGGGAAGAGGAAAGTGATCAGCAGAACAATGAATTAGTGTGTCTAAAAAGAGGAACTTGCCGTCGACCTGCCAGACCACCCTGACCTAGAGAGAGAGAGAGAGAGAGAGAGAGAGAGAGAGAGAGAGAGAGAGAGAGAGAGAGAGAGAGAGAGAGAGAGAGAGAGAGAGAATGCCCTCTCCAGTAGAATTTCTGCCAGAAAACCCAGAGAAGAAAATAAAGTCAGAAAGACTCAAGAGGTTGATTATAAACGTAAATGGACTAATGCCATAGAAGAAAATCGACAAAGAAGTAACAGTAACAAGAAATTATATTTCAATTTATTAATTTAAATATATATATTTATATCTACCTGTCCGCTGCATCAACCCATTTTTTCATTATAGTAAGTATTAACTTCATTTCCATTTTATTCCTTTTGATTACTTATTCCTTTAGCACAGCAGCAATGGAGGACGCCCAACTGTACGTCTCGGCCAACGCCCTTCAACGACGCGATGCCCTTGTGGTGCTTACAGAATACCTGCCGCAGATGGCGTGGCAGGAGGAGGGCGAGAACATCCTGGACATTGGTTGTGGTTCGGGTAAGAAGAAATGTGTGGAATTTATGTTTGACTCAGCAATGGGCACTAATAATAAAGATCAGTATTTTATCGTCTTTAAAACTGCGTAGTGCTCTATGAACCGCCACAGTTT
>NC_051402.1:5599415-5607105 GCF_015228065.2 Penaeus monodon
TGCTTTCTTTTTTCTATTCACATATACATACAAATACATACATGTGTGTGTTTGGGGGGGAAGGAGGACATTGGGAAGGAAGTGGCAGGTGACGGAAAAGGTGTGGGAGAGGAAGAAGTATACAGAAAGTGATTTGACAAACGCAGACATAAAATGTTTGTCAGAATTCACCCAGGGAAACGCTAGAGCCGAAACTCGATCCGGGTCCAGAGTACGCTGACCATCAACATTAATGCTTCTGGATTCTGGAGGCCCAAAGAGTGTTGAAACCCTCCTTTGCTTTTTCGTACTCCTGGGGATGGAGTTCCTTGAACCGCTGGTCAATAAAGGACAACGAGCTGAAGAACCCCGAACTCCTGGCTCGTCCGAATGCCTGCTGAAAGAGAGGAACAAGAAGCCCATTAAGGTTTCAGGAAATTAAGAAATTAGATCAAGGAGAGGAAGAAAGAATGAAAGAGATGCGAGGGAGGGAGTGAAAGCGGGAAGGGAAGGAGAATCCCGGGCCATCCAGTTTTTTATCATCGCATATTGAAAAAAAGGAAATGAGGATGCCCTTTAGTTTTAAAGGACCTACACTCAGGAAACTTTTCCGGAACCCATATATGAGATACGGAACGCGTCGCGTGATAGCTACAAGAGAAGCATCGTATCGCAGCGATCGCAGTCCTCTGGGCACCACCACGATTATGAACGCGAAATTTAAACAGGCCCCAAAATACGGGGGAGAAAAGTTCTTGGGTTTGGCTCTGCTTCGGGAAACAATAGGGAGAGTGATTGGGAAAGAGAGGGGTGGATCGAGGTGGAGGAAGAAGGAAAAGAAGAAAGAGGGAGAAGGAAATTACAAAGAAGGGTGGGAGAAAATATGGGGAGGGGAGTAAGTGGAAGATAGAGGAGGAAAAGGGGAGGGAAGAGGGGTTTGAGAATGAAGTGGAAGAGGGGAGGGAAATGAGGAGAGAGGAGAAAATTTAGAGGACTGGACTGGAGGAAGCTGGGAGAGTTGGGAGGGGACGTGGCGAGGGAGATAGGGGAGAGAGATGGGGGACGGAAAGGGAGAGAGATGGAGAGTAAAGGAGCTGGAGTCGATGGAAAGGAAGGGAAGAAAAAGGACAGGGAATGGAGAGGGAGCGGGAAAGAGGGAGAGAAGGAGAAGAAACAAAGAGTAAAAAGAGGCAAAGGAAGTAACGACCGGAAAGAGAGAGAAGAGGGGGGGGGTAAATGAAAGGATATTTGGATGGAAACAAAAGGGGGAAAAGATAGAAGGAGGGACGAGGAAGAGCGATAGAGGAAGGGGAAGAGAGAGAGGGGGGGCGGAGATAAAAAAAAAAGGCGGGAAAAAAGCTCTAACCAACCTCCAATGAGTTAGCAGACGCAGCCAAAGCAAAGTGGGAACAGTAACCATGCTCTCATCCAAACCACTGCAGCCTTCTTGATGACTCCCCTGGGTCGGTCTTCCCGGAGCATCTTCGGGGCGAAGGGTCCCCGAGGGCTTGGGGACGTCCCGGCGAGGACATGCGCTCACCTTGACATCCAGGCACTCTCGCCCCTCAACCACGCCGCTGTAGGCAGGGCCTTGGGTTAGCTCGAATCGAATTGTGTTGAACACGTTTCAGAAGGCACAAATTCGGGGGTAAAATCCCTTAGAGACTACATATTTGCCTCGGCACCGAATTGCCGCCTTTCATCTAGGCAAATCTGCGGTAAGGAGGTATCTTAAAAACACGCACTCCCTTTTAGTACGCAACCAGACGGGCTCAGCCCCTTGGGGCGGATTTGGTCCGAAACCCAGCATGACTGCCTCCCGGCTATTTCCTCCTCCAGAGCTTGAACAGAAATCCTACCGATGACAGACATGAGTGACCCGTTCTGTAGTCCCTTCCTCATTAAGGCCTTTTTTTAAAATTGACACAGAACTGCAATCGCAAAATAAACGTAACTATCCCAATTACCCCTTGAGGATAAGGGATTAAAGTAAATATCCTTGCAAACCCTGAAGGCCCATGACATTGCAGACATCAATTGAAGACCAAGACAGACAGGGATGTGCAAAAAAACCCCAGACTGTACTGTAAAAACCCCGCAATAATTAAAAAAAAAATTGGACATGCCTTTTTTGTAAAAAGAAAACTGTAAAAATTCAAATGTGGGTTTGGGAAATTTAAAATGTCTTGAAAAAAACCCCAAGTGTTCTAAAGTTGAGGTCGCCACAAATTTGGGTTTTAAAAAAGAAACTTTGACACTTTTTACTTGGTTCCCTTTCTCTTTCCAAGGGAGAGCTTAAGATACGTCTTAAGCAAGAAAGGGAATCAAATTACAATGACCCCGTTGTCTCAGTCTGCGTTGACAAGACGATTTTTTTTTTGTTTTGGATGGGGGATTTTTGCTGGGTTTTTTACTTTTCTAGGGATCTAATGTGAAAACTCTGATGAAAAATTTTAAATTTTGGTTTTTTAAAATGTTTTTTCCCTGTAGTAAACTATAACCCCTTTTTATAAAATTATATATATATATATTAAAATATAATAATATATATATATATAAATATAATATATAATATATACATATATATATTATTATATAAATTTTTTATTTTTTTAAAAAAAAATAAATTTAAAATATATATTATTTTTATATATAATATATTATAAATAATTTAATCTATATATATTATATAAAATATATATATATATTTATATAATATTTTAATTTAATTATATATATATATTTTAAAAAAATTTTTTTTTTTTTTCAGTCTTTCTTTCAGTCAATGATTGCAATAAGATAATGATTACAGTAATGATAAATGATAAAAACAATAATAGTAATGATAAATAATAATAGTAATGATTGTCAACAACAACAATTATAACAACAACAACAATAATAATAATAATAATGAAAAAAGAAAAATCTGATAAATAAACAGTGCCCATAAGGTATATCATATTAATATGCTAATATGCGTATCGATTACTCTATGTACATGAACGTCCGCGGTTTTATCGATCATTAATCTTTCATGCACTAGATTTCCACGAATCACAGCCCACAGATAAGAGAGATATGATAGCAGGATAAGCAATATCTTTGGATTATTAGACATCATAAATTTCCGCGAACTACGCTGAGTTTTAACGTTTTTTTATCATTGCTATCTTTGTTATAAGTACCGCTGTTATTGTTAATAATCAAAGAAATGATGATAACGATGATGATGATGATGATGATGATGATGATGATGATGATGATGATGATGATGATGATGATGATGATGATGATAATGATGATAGTGATATTGATAGTAATAGTGATAGTGATAGTGATAATGATAATTCAAAATGACAATTCAGCTCACTTCCTCGGTGGGGCTAAAGTGAGTCAGAACGGCAACTGCTATTCTGTCTCACCCCAAAAGTGAGTTATCCTGGCAGTTTGCCAGCGAGCAGGTGTGAACGATACTTTCTGGCTGAACCAGTTTACGGTTCAAATCCATATTTACTGCGTGTTAAAAGTAATATTAAGGGTAATAATAATAATAATGAAAAAATGGGCCCTTTCCTACCCCCTACCTACTGACCAACCTTTCCCTCGGGAAAAAAAGCTCCTCGAACACACATTACACCTAAACGAACCTGCTGATATAAAATACACGGGGGTAATACAGCAAAGAAAAAGTTTTAAAAAATTTTATATCTTTTACAAAATGTTCTCATTATTCGAAGGTCATTCGCAATTTCATGAAGTTGTTCTGGATATCCTGTGTATAGCCCTATAATATCTTGTAGTCATCATTTTTGTTTTAACTTCTTTTTTAAAACCCACTCTTTTTTTTTTTCCCAAGGGTTTAATTTTCCCTCATTGCGCACTCCCGTGTATTTTTTATTACTATCAATTCTCTGCTCAGCTCCTTTTAAACATCGCTGAATCAGAACTCGTTTAATTTTTTCCTTTTGTCCAACTCCTAGTCATTGTTCTTTTTTTTTCGAGTTCCGAAAAACGTCTTGTTTCATGGTGGTGTGCTCCACCCCCCCATTAAGTGTGGTTTGTGTGTGTGTGTGTGTGTTTGTGTGTGTGTGTGTGTGTGGTGTGGGGGGGGTTTTGGGTGGGTTTTTTGTGTGTGTGTGTGTGTGTGTGGTTGTGTGTTTTTGTGTGTGTGTGTTGTGTGCCTTTGTGTGTGCTGGGTATGGTGTGTGTTTATATAGCAGTCGTTAAAAACATATCAAATAGTTTTTAAATAAAAAACACCAAATATGTTTTTGCTGTATGTGCTTCTGTTCATTACAAAACTCCCAAAAAAACGGGGGGAAAACCCCAGAGGATCTTTAGCTGCTTCCAGGCGTTCCCTCATCGAGACGGAGAAATCACCTGCACGTCATCAACCCTCCATTTTCTTCACACCCCCCTCTGATCATCACTGTCGACAATCATGCTTTTTTGAACCTGGGGCGAAGATTAGCTTAGCCTGGGGGCTTACCGATTTTGGAGGTGGTTTACGGATTGACGATTGAGTAGTGGGGTAATATCCTGTGTACGGCTGTACGGTTTCGGCCCCTTTTCCCTTTTTATCCTTCCCCTCCTTTCCCCCTCCTTCCCCCTCCTCCCCCCTTCCTTTCTCCTTTTCCTCCTCTCATCTATTTTTCTTTTATATACTTTTTCTTATCTCTTCCCCCATGCGATTTTTTTGTTTTGGGGGTTCTACCTCATCCTCTCATCCCAGTAAAACTTATTTTGTTGGAAGAGATTCAGAGAATCGTTTTAAACGACCCCCCGTTTACTAAAGTTTAGAACATACCAATTAACATATATCTAAAACAGATAGATATAGATATATACAAATGCTGATCAAAAATTTCATAAATTAAGTAAGGGAAAAACATCTTTTGCTAAACTACCACAATAAAAACAGTACAATAGTGAAACAGATACAGAAAAAGATAAGCAATAAACCCAAAAACAGAGTCTACAATAAACGAAAACACGTTCAATAAAGCCTTGAACCGCCCGGGGCTATGTTGACTGTGACGAGTTTGGGGGTAATGCGACGACAATGGAGTTCGATGAAACAACAATGGCTGTCTATAACAATCGTGGGTTTTTTTACCGGGAGGGTTTCCAAACCCGACGCACTTTCCCAAAATGTAATGGGGTTTAATTCGCGCTCTCCAACCACACACAAAACACGTAAAACATACCACACACTTATACAGTTGATTTTCAAATTTAGAATACCCGTTTACTTTTAAATTTTTTCGTTCCTAGACAAAGGGCTTCTGACATTAGGGAAATTTAAAATTGATACCCCATACGTAAAATTAAAAATGTCGGTGTACGAAAAAGTTCCTCTTTAAAAATTTCCCCTGATACATCGCGGGCCCTCGTTAAAACAGAAACTGAAAAAGTAGCAGAAATAAATTTCATGCTCACACACTAAAGAATACAATCCTGCAGTCAAAAGTTTGCGTGGAATCGTTAAAAAAGGAAAAAATGGGATGAAGCGGTAAAGCGTATAGGATGAACTATAGGGTTCAACTCATAAAACACATCGTCAGGTTTTCAAGTTAAGATACACCGTAAAAAGTGACCTTTAAAATAGTGGATGTTATCTGGGAAAGCATTTACGTAAAAAAAACAGGGCTTAAAATTTATCCCTGTGCTTTTCAGTCCCTAAAATGAGAGAAACTCTGGGCTAAAAAAAAATCCTAAAAAAAAGACCCTCCCCCCGGGTTCCCTTCAACCCATCTTGATGCGTTCATCTTTAATTTCGTACGACAAGCAGCGCAATGATGATGTGAAATTTATAAAAACTTTTTGTGTGACAAGAAAACGAATTTTCTGTTCTTATTTCCCCTCGTTAAAAAATAAAATTGATGCCATATTTCCTGACTTCTCAATGGAAACCCCCTTTGTATATCCCGGAACGAAATTGAAGCCAGATAGTTTTTCCCCTGTCAAAAGCATCGTAAGTTAAAGTATGACTATTTCTAACCCAGGGGCTCCAAAGCGAATAGACAGCAGGACGTGTGATTTGGAAAAATCGCATGAAAATTTTACCCCCCCCCCCCGGGCCGTTAACTGTTATCCTGGGCAACAGCGGGATAACCACTTTTTGGGTGAGACAGAATGGCCATTTTGCCTCCCCCTTTTAAACCCCCAAAAAAAAGGAAGTAGCTAAATTTTTCTTATTTAAACCCTACTGATGATGATGAATAATAAGAAAAAAATAATGATAATAATAAAAATAAGAATAAAAAATGAATACAATAATGTAACTGATGATAAAAAAAAATAATCATATATTCATAATAATGATTGAAAAAAAGATGAAAAAAAAAAATAATTAAAAAAAAATTAAAAGAAGAAGAAAAAACATAATGATAATAATAAAAAAAGAAGAACAAAATAAAAAACAATAACAGTGATAATAAACGAGTGTGATAATGAAAATAATAATATAATAATAATAATATAATAATGAAATAATAATAATAAAAATTTAATAATAAAATAATAATAAAATAATAATAATAAAAATAAAGTAAAAATAAAAATAATAATAAAAAATAAAAATAATAATAAAATAATAATAAAAAAAATAACAGTAACAATAACAACAAAATGTAATAAAAAAAAAATAACATTAATAATAAAATAAAAATAATAATATAATAATTTAAAAAAATAATAATAAATAAAAATTTTTAAAAAATAATATATAATAATTATTTTAAGAAATATAATAATAATAATAATAAAAATATACTAATAATATATTATATATATATAGTATATATAATATAATAATTAATTTAAAAAAATATTATAAAAAATGGTGTGGTGGTGGGGTACGGGGATAGGGTTTTAATATGTAATATACAAAAAGGAGTAGTAATTAGTGTATAGAAATAAAAATAGTAGTAAAATAGTAGTTGAGTAGTTATTGCAATGTAAGATGGTAGCAATAATATTGTAGTAGTAACGTAGTAGTAGTAGTTTTAGTAGTAATGTGGTAGTGGGTAGTATAGTAGGGTTTTTTTTTGTGGGTTTTAAAAAAACAGTGATATCAATAAAAAAAAATGATAATAATACAATAACATAGCAAGTAAATTTTATTCATGTCATAATACGTTTACATCGCTTTATCACGATTATTAATATTAATACCTTTTCCATTTTTCACCACAAAATTACCTATCCTCGTTTCCCCCCCCTGAAAAGCCCTACTTACCTCTTCCAACTCAAATCAGCATGAGTCCTTGGAGTCAGGGAGGAGTTGCGACAAAGGAACCCCAGCTGCAGTTGTACTCTTTGCGTGAAGCGGGAGCAGGAGTCACCACGACAGAAGGGGGGGAGGTAGTCCCCCCCGGCCCCGCCGTTTTCCCCCAGACACTTTTAGCATGTGGTTTAGGAAAAAGGATTGAAGGAGAATCCGGAGAAAAGGAGGAGGGGGGAAGAGATAGGAGGCTGGCAGATGAATCCTAGATTAAAATCGCACGGAGACATTTAGAATTGTAGTGAGAAGGGGCAAAAGGAGAGGGAAAAGGGGCGAGAAAGGAGAGAAGGAGGAATGCTTTTCCCCCACTGAAGTACGAGAGAAGGCGAGAAAGAATTAGATGAATGGGGGGAAAAGAGAGGACGAAGGAGAGAAAGGAGAGGGGATTTAAAAGGGTGCTTGAAGGGTTAAAGGAAAGGAAAA
>NC_051402.1:5607205-5618038 GCF_015228065.2 Penaeus monodon
CGGGGGGCCCGGGTCACTAAGCTGCGATCCTCAGTACACACCCCAAAGTTAAGCGCCCGGGGTCGCTCCTGCGCAAGTCCGCTCGCTCACCTCCGCCGATCACGCCACCGAACATCAGGGGCTCCAACACCCCCCTACGCAGGCCCGGGGGCTCGAGCCGACGCCCTCCGTAAAGGGTGAAGCGGGGCCTCGGGCCTCCGAAACCCCTCTCCCGCTCAAAACTCCGGCAACAGCCGCGTCGGGGCCCTCTCGCACGAGGGCGGCCCGTCCCCCCTCTAGCTCCAACCCCTCGCCGACCCGGGCCAGTTTCCGGTCGTCCCCGCCGAACCCCGGGGGAACGCGGCCCCCGGGGAGGCCCGTGGGGCCCCCCGCAAAAAACCGCGTCCGCGGGAAAGGGGGGGAAACCTCCCGCCTTCATGCGGCCCGACGCCCCTCCTCGTCGAGGTGAGCGCCGGAGACGCCCCCGCGCCCGTCAAAAAAAGGTCAGGTCGGGTCGCGAAAACCTGTCCCTTCGTCCCCCGCGCACGAGGGTTAAGTGAGGCTTCGCCCGGTTCCTTTAGCTTGGTATCTCCATTGTTCTTGCGAGCACCTGAGGCCGTGCCCGAGATTTGTCAAAATGCCAACAACCCACACACCACAAACCACACACACACAACCACACACCACACAACCCACCACAACACACACCCCACACACCCACACCACACACACACACACACACACACCCCAATACACACACGTTTTATATTTGTTACAAAAATTAAAATGTGTGTGTGTTGTTGTGTGTGTGTGTGTGTGTTTGTGTGTGTGGGGGGTGTGTGTGTGTTTTTGTTGTGTGTGTGTTGGAGTGTGGGTGTTGTGTAAACCCATTTTTGCTTTTACCGTCATATGAATGTCTGTTATGGGAAAGGGTTTTTTGGTTCGTACCTTCTTGTTTCGTCCCTTGCTCTGTAGTGCCAGGGCCCGTGAACCCTTGTCCATGTTTCGTCTTGAGAGAAACAAATTTTGGGCTACAAAATTTTTTAACCGTTGAAAACCCAATCATTTTGGGTGCTAACTGACCGCTGTATTTTCTCGCCTTTTTCGTAAATGGTTTTTGGCATATTCTAGCCCCTTGTTTTAATTTTTCCCCTTTTTTTTTTATAGGTAGATTTAAACACGTAAAATTTTCTAGATATTTCCTGAAAATTGGGCCCCAAAAAAAGGGGGTGATCAGCGCCAAACGATTGCCTGATAATTTCTTTTTTTTGTCTGTGTTCCTTTTTTTTTTTTTTTTTTCTTAACTTTTAATGCCTTGTTTTTAAGCCTTTTTCATTAAAAAATTCGTACTCCCAAAAAACTTTTTTTTTTCTAACCCAGTAACCAATTCCCCGAGTGTCAAAAGCTACATTCTTTGATTATTATTCATAAAAGAAACGAATAGGGGATCGTTTTTAAAAGCAACCCAAACTTCAAGTGCAAATGTTTTTTTTATATATTAATTTCAAAAAAAAAATAAAATCACATTATTCACTGTACTAATATTAAGTTTGTTAGTTGAAAAAGTGGCTTTGACACACCTTTTTTCGTCTGTTTATTTTTCCCCCGGGGACGAGAGGCGGGTGTGGTCTCCTACCACTGGTTCAACTACTTAATAACATTGTAAAAACTCTAGTCTTGTTTTTAATAATTTGAGAGTTAGACACCCTAGAATTGTACATAAAAGGACAAAGCTTAGTGAACGGCCCCATATTTTTTTTTCATTGTAAATACACAAAAACAGAACGCTAATGTACGTACTGAACCAGTCATTAATGTCCCACTTTGTTTTTTTACCAATATAAATAACAATTGGGTTTTGTATGTTTTTACGAGTGCTATGCCTTGTCCAAATTAAAGTATTAAATGTTAATTTATTGGATTAACGGCTTCTTTCTATTTACGCCCTTTCTCCCCGAGTAACTCTACGCTGTAACTTTTGAAAAACCAAATTTTCATAGGCGCGTTTTAACTTGGGCAAAATGTGCACATCATGTTATTATATGTATAAATAATAAAAAATTTTTTTTTATAATTATTTTATATATATATATATATAATTAAAATTTTTTTTAAAATTTTAAGCCATGATTTTAAATGGGTTTTTTATTTGTGATTTATCTTTTTAAACAAAACAATTTTTAAAAAACCCCCCTTTTGTAAATATAAAACCTGTATCGGGGAAACCTGTTTAAGTTGGTTGTCTAAGAATTGTTTTTGGCTGTGCCCAAAATATGATATTAAGAGATTATTGAATAGGAACAATATATATTTGAACTAAAAACTAAATCAATTTATTATGTTAAAGGTGTTTTACTTGACACACAAAAACGCCGCAACACAACACACACACACACACACAAACACAACACAAACAACAACAACCACACACACACACAAACACACACACACACACACACACACCACACCATATATTATTCTCCCTGTTATAAAAAGGTGCTTTCCCTTTTTTTTTCAACAATCGAAGAGGCCAGGATGTCTATATGTGATGATTTATTTTTAAAAAAGAGGAAGGTTTTAACTGTATTATATAATTAAAATATATTTTTATATATATATATATATAATATATTAAAAATTATATATATATATATTTATTATTATACACAAATTTTGAGGGGTTGCAGAGCTACTCTTATCTGTTGTGAAGAACCAACCCTGTGAACCTCGTCTGGGGCTTTTTTCCACCCCTGTCTACTTTACCTTTTTTTTTTTTCACTATTAGTCCCTTCTCCTGTGGGGTTTTTTTTCTCGTCATTTCCTTGCGTCCATACTATTTCCATTATGTTTTTTCCTCAAAACCTAAAAGAAGCGGGTTTCGGTTACACCTTTTGAGAAAAATTTTTTTTTTAAAATTTAAATTTTGGGGATTAAGATTCCCCAAAGGCCCCCGGGGCCGGAAAAAGGCCCCCTTTTCTTCCCCGGTTTTCCAAGTTGGGGGAAAATGGATATTGGTTTCTGTTTAAACGCAAAAAGGGGGGGTTTTCTTTTTTATTTTATTTCCATTTTTCCATTTAAAATTTTCGTGTTTTTTCCCCTTTTGAAAAGGGTTATACTGAATCTTTTTTTTCCTCTCAAAACTTTCTGTCAAATTTTTTTTCCAAAAGGACGAAACTTTTGGCACGGACAGGGTGAAAACCCTTCGTAAAGAATTTTATCTATTTGTTGAGTTTTTTTTTTTTATACTTCAGTTTTTTTTATCTTTAGAACCCTTTTATAGCCCATTTAACCAAAAGATTTTTTTGGCTAACACTTTTTATTTTTTTTAAGTGTTAAATTTGGTTTTTATTCAATTTTTTCTTTTAAAAATTTTTAGAAAAAAAATTTTTTGAAACTTTTTCATTTATATAAAGGGGAGAAAAATGAAAATCATTTCAAAACACAGAAAAAGTCTTTATCGGTTTTATTAAAAAAAAACCTAAGTAAATTCCGCCCTAGTAGCAAATATACTGATTTAAAAAATAATTTCTTTTTTAATTTTCAGCTTTCCTTCCAAAACGTTTGCTCAGAAAAATAAAAACTTTTAAAGCTTCCAAATTTAAATCCTGTGCAGAGGGAGCTTTTAGATTTCCCCAAAAAAAGAAAAAAAATCGATAACCAAGTTTGTTTTCTTTAATATGAAAAAAGTCTGAAACCTGAACTCTTTTCCAAATGTACGCAACCGGGATAAAAAAAATCCACTTTACTTTAAAAGTTTGCAATAAATTGAAAATTACCGGTTCCTGAAATTACTGTTATGACTTTTTCCCACGAGCTGAAACCATCTGTTAAACCCCTGGGTTGTCCTCTGGAGCCAAAAAAAATGTCGTTATATTCAGTTGATCTAAACAAACTGCCTTTGGGACTACTGTGTGCCGGAATTGGGGATTGGCTGGAAGGCTAAAAAATTATTTTTTTGGTGTTATTTTATATTTTATGTTAAATTGGGCCCAAATAAACAACAGACGATTTTGAAAAAAAAGAGTAATAAAAAGTTGTAAGATACCAAAACAGGAAAAATCTAAGCATTTGGGGAAGCAACGAAAGGGAAGCAAAAAAGTCTAAATTTTGATTCCGAGGTTTTTAAAAAAAATCTTAAAGGGAAAGGATTTTCAAAAATGCGAAATTTCGGGGAGAACTGTCAAGTTTGCTCTCACAGGGAAAAAAACATAGTTAAAACAGCAACCCACACCACACAGATTTCTTTAACTGAATGTTATGTTTACCTTTTAAAATTATTTAAATAAAAATGGGGGTATTGCATTTAGAAGTAAATTTAGGCAACTGAGTTTTTTTATACGGGTGTAAATAATGCACTTTGCTAGTACCTCTTTTAATGTTTTATCATTTCTTGTTGTTTTATCTTTTTTTATGTCTTCTTTAATAGGTGGGAATGCTATGCATCCTCCTTTCCTGTATCTTTTTTTACTACTCTTCACCTGTATGTGTTTTATCTATTTTCCCTTTTTCTTTGAATTTGGGACAACAGATTTTCGGATCAGATAAAGATAATCCAGATTCAAGCAAAAATTTTTCCCGGGCTGTGCTATCATACTGATTCGGCGGAGCTTAGTTTTCCCCACCGTAGATAATTTACCATGAAACCATATCCCTTTTTTTTTTTCTCGCGTCCACCTTCTATTCATCATACTGTTTATTTTTGGGCCAGTTCCCCATTTTTCAGGGGAAATCCCCGGGCAAAATTGCATCTTCTTCACATAGGGGGGGGGGCCCCCCCCCTGGTTGACGGGCAAACGCTAGAAAAGTATTTACGGAATACTTTTGACTGAAAAGGGAGACTCTGGGGGAGACAAAGGGGTTATTTTTTGTTTTTTTTATTATTATTATAAAATTTTATTATTATTTATTATTATTTTTTTTGGTTATTTTTTATCATGATATTGTTATTATTATTGCATTATAATTATTATTATCATTGCTATTTTTATTTTTTATTATTATTATCATTGTTGTTATTATTGCCATTATTATTATCATCATCATTTACTATTCGATCATTTTTAATCTTTTTTTTCCAGTCGACCCAAGGCTTTTGCTATAGAAAAAGAGCATTTAACAATAAACAACTGTCGGGCAGATCATATAGAAAAAGGGGGTGTTTAGGGTGCAAAACAACACACATGTGTGTGTGTGTAGCGACACTCGAGAGGGCCTTAAGGCGGATACTGAAAAGTCCCTTTGGGCTTTCGGCTTTATTCACTTCAAAGGGGGTTTGGGTGCAGGCTGGACTTTTTTTCTCCGAGTATGGAAAAGTCCCCCTTTTATTCAGCGCTCTTTCCTGGGGGGGTGCTGCGCTGAGTGTCAATTTATCCGGGCCTTACAAGGGGTGTGAGCCCCTGGGGTTGCCCGAGGGGAGACAATCCTGACCTGGGTTAAACCAGGCTCGGGTGGGAAAGGGGAAGTGCCCGTGCTACCTTGAAAAGGTAGACCGGGGGGGCTGCGTAAGGAAGGGCGCAGCCTTTGTTTTGCCAGGGACAGACGTGTGGGGCCCACCTTCCGGTGTTTTTTTATAATATATTATATATATATTATATTATATATATATATATATATATTATTATATAATATATAACATACACAACACACCACACAAACACACACAACACAAACACAAAAAAACAAATTTTATATATATTTATATATATATATAATTTTTAAATTTTATTATTATATATTATTATATAATCATAATTATAAAATATATGTATATATTATATTTTATATATAATATTGTTTTTTATATTTTATAATATTTATATATATATATATATTGTGTGAGGACACACACACACACACACACACACAACAAAAAAACCAACAACAACCTTTCCCCCAAACACAACCCAAAGTGTTATATCGGGAAAAATTTTAGCTAGTAAGGTTTTTTACTTGTCCGACTCCCAGACGCGCTAGGGAAACACCGAGCGAAGAAACACAAAGGTAAATTTTTTTTTTTCAAAAAATGGTTTTTTAAAAATGAAACCCCGCCCGCCCGTCCGCCCGGGCCCGTTCCATCAGCAGCAGCGAACAATACGGCTCAGCCAGCAGCAACAGGTAAGATTAATGTAAAAAAAGGGGGTTTTTAAGTAATCGCCCCGGGGTTTTTTGACTCAAAGTGTCCTCCTTTTTGCCTACTTCTTGTTTTATTTTTTTTCTCCCCTTTTTCGCCTTCTTCTTCTTGTCCTTTTTTTCTGTCTCTTCTCTTCTTTTTGTCCTCTTTCTCCCTTTTTTTGTCCATCTTTCCTTATTCTTGACCACTTTTCTGTTTTTCTACGTCTTTTTCTTGTCCATCTTCACCTTCTTCTTATTGTTCATATTTCTCTTTCTTCGTCTTCTTCTTGTCCATCTTCTCCTTTTTCTTTTCTGTTTTTTTCTGTTTTTTCGTCTTCTTCTTGCCCACTCTTCTTCGTCATTTTCCCCCCCCTTCGGTCTTTGTCTTTTTTTTGCTTTCATCTTTTTATTTTTTTTCCCGTCTTCTCCTTCGTCTTTTCTTCTCCCTTTTCCTACTTTTTATTTAATTTTCCCCCGCCGTCTTTTTTTCTTTTCTCTTCGTCTTCTTTCCCATGCCACATTTATTTTTCTTTCCCCTCCTCTTTCCTTATATTCCTATTTTTTTTTTTTTTTTTTTTTTTTTTTTGTTTTTTTTTTCCTTTTTTTCCCTTTCCCTTCTTTTCCCCCCTTTTTATTTTTTCCTTCTTTTTTTTTTTTCCCCTTTTTTCTTTTTTTTTTTTTTTTTTTTTTTTTTTTTTTTTTTTTTTTTTTTTTTTTTTTTTTTTTTTTTTTTTTTTTTTTTTTTTTTTTTTTTTTTTTTTTTTTTTTTTTTTTTTTTTTTTTACCCCCTTTCCAACCTTCCCCGGGTTCCTTCCCCTTTTCCCCCCCCTTTTTCCCCCTTTCCCCCCCCCTTCCTTTTAAAAAAAAACCCCCTTAATTTTTTTTTCCCCCCCCCCCTTCGCCGTTTAAACCCCCCCCCCTTTTTTTTAAAATCTAAAGGGCCAAAATGGGGGCCCCCCCCCCCCCAATAAATTGTTTTAAAATAATTAAATTATATTTTATATAATTAATTATATAGTTAATATTTTGTGTTTTGTGTTGTGGTGGTGTGTGTTTGTGTTTGTGTGTGGGTTGTGTGTGTTTGTGGGTTTTTATATGTAATACATACTCGCACTCAACAATATTGAATTAATATTTTGCAATAAGATTTAAAAAATCTTCTGAATCACCCGAAAAGGAAAACATATCCTCGTGCTCCCCCCGTGTGAACTTACCCTTATTCCTTTCCCGAAAGAGAACATTCCAGACGATTGGGAAAGAGAAAGGAGATATATAGCCTCATCTTCGGGCCCCATCACGGCCAGGTTTCCGGCCTTCGTCGACTCTGCAGAAAATCCTCAAAAAATTCTCACAACCAAAGTCACCGCGAGCCCCGGGCCAACCACTCCCGCGTTTGGCTACAACAACCCCATTTTCCCCCTTTTTCCACCCCTCCCCAAATTCTTCAACCCGTCTCGGGACGAACGCTCAACACGCAACATTGCGTTTTGGGGGCGCAGAAGTCCCACCAACGAATTTCAGCGGACGAATCAGCCATCTTTCCGTCTGCATACCGGGCAGCCGAAACCCAAACGGAGGGGAATAAAACGTATCACCCTTTTTGGGGCAACACCCCCTCGCCTACGCCGTCTGCGGCGGGGGGGTTTCTCAGGCCTCTTCACCCCATAACTTGGGCGAAAGGCCAAGCGACTACAGCGGCGTACGGGCTAAATTAAAGTACCCCACCCACCCTTTTCCCCCAGGCCCCGGGCCCGGAGGGACCCCGGGGGGCCCCCCCCTACCCAGTTTTGGGAAAAGGGGAAAAGGGCTTATTTTTTCCCCCCCCCTTTCCCCCTGGGGGAAGGGGGGCCCCCAGATTCCCCCAAAAAAAGGGGGGGTTGGTTTAATTTCCCTTTGGGGGGGGGTTTTTTTCCTTATTTTTTTCTTGAAAATATTTAATAAAAAAATTGGAGAAAAAAAACGTTCCTAATCAATGGTTTCAACATATCAAAAAATATATAATATAATATATATATATATATTATAATATATTATATATATATTTTAAAACGATTAAAAATTAAGAGGAGCTCCAATGATTGAAGAAATACATGGTCAGTGAAAATTTTAACTTCAGTCCACAAAACCATGCGAACGAGCCCCACCAAATCACCATTCCTTCACCCAACCCAACCTTCCCCTTTCCCCCCCCAGGAAAACGTTGGGATCGCGTCATATCATAGGAAAAAAATACTAATCAGGCGATCATACACCATTCGCGGGCCCACCGATTTTCGTACGTTTTTTCATCGTTTTCCTTTGTTGGGGGGTTCCCCCGGTTTCCTTGGAAACAAGGGAAAAAACCTTTTTTTTTTTTTTTAAATTTTTTAATGATTTTGTTATTATTTTTTATTATTATTTTATTTTTTATTATATTTCTATTATTTTTATTATTATTATATTATTATTTTTTTTTATTATTATTTTATTTTATTATTCATTTTTTTTATTTTATTATTTTTCTATTATTTTATTTTAATTTTTTTTATTATCTTTTTATTTTTATTTTTCTTTATTGTTTTTATTTTTATTATTATTATATTATTATTTTTCATTATATTATTATATTATTATCTTATTGTTTTATTTTTTTTTTTTTTTTTTATTATTATTATGTTTTCTTCTTTTTTTAATTTTTTTTTAATTATTATTTTTTTTTTCATCAATCATTTATTATGAATATATGATTATTTTTTTTTATCATCAGTTACATTATTGTATTCATTTTTTATTCTTATTTTTATTATTATCATTATTTTTTTCTTATTATTCATCATCATCAGTAGGGTTAAATAAGAAAAATTTAGCTACTTCCTTTTTTTGGGGGTTAAAGGGGAGGCAAAATGGCCATTCTGTCTCACCCAAAAAGTGGTTATCCCGCTGTTGCCCAGGATAACAGTTAACGGCCCGGGGGGGGGGGGTTAAAATTTTCATGCGATTTTTCCAAATCACACGTCCTGCTGTCTATTCGCTTTGGAGCCCCTGGGTTAGAAATAGTCATACTTTAAACTTACGATGCTTTTGACAGGGGAGCTATCTGTGCTTCAATTTCGTTCCGGGATATACAAAGTGGGGTTCCATTGAAAAAGTCAGGAAATATGAGCATCAATCTTACTTTTAACGAGGGAGTAGAAAAAGAACAGAGATATCGTTTTCTTGTCACACAACAGTTTTATTAAAAATTTTCACATCTCATGTGCGCTGCATTTTGCGTACGTAATTGAAGATGAACGCATCAAGATCGGGTTTAAGAATCCTGGTGGTAGGGTGCTATTTTTAGGATGTTTTTTTTAGACCAGAGTTTCTCTCATTTTAGAGAGACTGAGAAACACGAGGGATAAATTAAGCCCTGTGTTTTTTTCTGTAAATGCTCTTCCAGCATCAACATCCACTGATATTATAGGTCACTTTTTACGGTGTATCTTAACTTGAAACCTCGACGATGTGTTTTATGAGTTGAACCCTATAGTTCATCCTATATCGCTTTAACCGCTTCATACCATTTTTTCCTTATTTAACGATTCGCACGCCAAACTTTTGAAATGCAGGATGTGTGATGTCTATGCAATGTGTGATGTCTATGCAATGTATTTCTGCTACTTATTCAGTTTACTCTGATTTAACGAGGGTTCCGCGATGTATCAGGGGAATGTTTAAGAGGAATCGTTTTCTGTACACCGACAGGTTAATTTTACGTATGGGGTATCATATTTTCAATTTACCTAAGTGTCAGAAGACCTTTGTCTAGGTAACAGATAAAAATTAAAAAGTAAACGGGTATTCATAAATTTTGTAATCAACTGTATAAGTGTGTGTGTATGTGTTTTACGTGTTTTTGTGTTTTGGTTGGGGGAGCGCGAATTAACCCATTACACTTGTGCGTAAGTGCGTCTGGGTTTTGGTAGACCTACCGGTATAAAAAACCCCCGATTGTCTATAGATCAGCCATTGTGTGTTTCATACGAACTCACATTGTCGTCGCATTACCACCAACGTCGTCACAGTCAACGATAGACCAGGGCGGTATCAAGGGGGGTTATTGAACGTGTTTTCGATTATTGTAGACTCTGTTATTGATGTTATTGCTTGATCTTATTACTGTAATCTTTGTTATCACTATTAGTACTGTTTTATTGTGGTAGGTTTAGCGAAAGACTGATTTTCCATTACTTAATTATGTAGATTTGATCAGGGATTTGTATATATCTATATCTATCTGTCTCTAGATATATGTTAATTGGTATGTTCTAAACATTCTAGGTAAAAGGGAGGTCGATTAATCGATTCTCTGAATACTCTTCCAACAAAATAAGTTTTACTAGGGGTGTAGAGGATGAGGTAGAACCTCCAACAAAAGAAGTCGCATGGAGGAAGAAAATAAGAAGAAAGATATATAGAAGAAAATGAGATGAGAGGAGGAGAAAGGAAAAAAGAAGGGAAAGGGGGAAGAGGAGGAGGAGGAGGAGGGAAAGGAGGGGAAGGATCAAAAGGAAGCAGGCGCGAAACCGTACAGCCGTACACAGGATATTACTCCACTACTCAATCGTACAATCCGTAAACCATCCTCCATAATCGGTAAGACCCCAGGCTAAGCTAATCTTCGTCAGGTTCAAGAAAAGCATGAGTTGTCGACAGTGATGATCACGAGAGGTGTGAGAAGAATGGAGTGGGATGACGTGCAGGTGATTTCTCCGTCTCAAAGGA
>NC_051402.1:5618138-5628138 GCF_015228065.2 Penaeus monodon
GGAAGAGTGGAGATGAAAGAAAGAGAGAGAGTTGGTGAAATGAGGAGAGAGAGAGAGAGAGAGAGAGAGAGAGGGGGGGGGAATGGAAGGAGGGAAGAGAGGGAAAAGAGAAGATAAAAACACGGATGAAAGACAGAGGAAAAAGAGGCAAAAGTGGATAGAAAAGAATGAAATAAGGAAGAAGACAGCCCTGAATGAGGATGAACAGGAATAAAATGGAAGAATGAAAACACAGCAAACGGGAGAATGGTAATTGCATAGAAAGTAAGAGTATCATAAGAGTAACGAAAGGAAAATAGAAGAAAGAAGTTTGCAAAGGTGAGTCAGGAGCCGCGACGGTGAACATAGCAGGGAAGAGAGAAAAGGGAAATGAGCAATGAATAAAAAGAGTGAGTAAAGAGAAGGAAGCAAATGAGATAACGACGAGGAGGATATCTGAAGAAAATAATCCGTATATGCGAAAATTTATAAAACCATGGAGTTATTTATTTTCATTTTGTTCAAGAAATCACGACTCCTTTTCCTCTGTATAAATAATTTATTCACTGTGCTTATTAGTACCATGTGATCCTCAAAATGAGTGAATTTGTAGATGCTTATGAATGAATCATAATGCTTTGCCATGCCCTTAGGTCTTATCAGTCAATTATTTAAGCTTTGCATTTAAGTTATTAAAACAGAATCACAATACGAGTTTCAATGGATTCCTTTTTGTTTACATAATAAAAAAAAATAAATGTTTTTCCTCCTCTAAGTGGATATAGCAGCATCAATGGTTTATATGTGAATTGTGTATATTCCTCTTCTCGCTAAATTAAATGTAAGATTAAATGCTAATATTAAGACTCACCGTTTATCAAGTACGATTTAAAAATACCAAGTCAGCTAAGAATCCCTCGTTTTGCTCTGTTCATAAATTCGCAAAGACAAATATCATAATATTATCTATTATTTCTAAGATTATTATTACTTATATCTTACATGCTAAATCTAAGGGATCGAAAAAAGGTAATTGTTAGTTTACAGATGGTGATAGCATTCTCTAAATGAATATCACACCAAATTCAATAGTTTTATGACTTGAACGAGTGTCATGTAAAGAGATTACTGATCACTGTGGAAATGTTAGTAATGATGATAATGATAATGATAGTAATAATTACAGTTATTATTATTATTATTATTATCATTAAAAACAATATAGATAGATAGATAGATAGATAGATAAATAGATAGATAGATAGAGATAGAGATATAGGTGTATGTATATGTGTATATATATATATATATATATATATATATATATATATATATATATATATATATATATTATATAATATATATATATATATATATATATATATATATATATATAATATATATATATATATATTATATTCTTTTAACGTAGGTATCATGTCTAGGCTGTCACACATGATACTTATTATTTTATTATGTGATCTCTTGATAGTACTGTAGGTCCATCCTTTCCACGAGATGCGTTACTTTTTAGGTAATCATTCTCTCTATTTATGCTTACCTAGCACTGACTCTGCTTCCCACAGGGGTAGTACATCGATGAAGTTCCTTCCAAACACACACCACACACACACACACTCACTCACACACACACACACACACACACACACACACACACACACACACACACATATATATATATATATATTTATATATATATATATATATATATATATAATATATTATTATTATTATCACGATTATGATATGATGATATATATATGACATGTATCACGATTATGATGATGATATGATGATATGGTGATGATAATGATGATGACGATGATGATGATGATGAGTATAATATTATGATGACATATAATATATATGATGAATAATAATAATAATAATAATGAATAATAATAATAAATAATAATAATAAGATAATAATAATAATAATAATAATATAATAATAATGATATAATAAATAATAATAATGATAATAATAATAACAATAATAATAATGACGATAATAACAATAACAATAATAATAACAATAATGTTGACGATAATAACAGTTACTATCAGCATTAACAGTATTATATAGTGAGTGTTCTGGCAAATAATACGGTTTTGTATTCATATTTTTTGTCCTTTTTATTATAAACATACAGTAGTAACAACGGCGATGTTGTGGATGATGATGATGGTGGTGATGGCAGGAATAGAAGTAGCAATAGCAATCAAAATCATGACACATATAATGACGATGATAATAAAAGTATAACAATAACAATAATGACAGTATACGCTGATACACGATAATCATCATTAACCAATGCAGAAATTTCAGAATTTAGAAATCTTTCATCTATTGTATTGTAAATGAAAAACCTTTATCTCATTATTATTCTTACAACAATAGCATAAATGTATGACTGTCAAATAAGTTGTGCAGTCAGTGTCCTTCATCTAACCTACAATACATGCTTAGTTTACCCATTTTATTAGAATATCAATGCATATATTATACCTAATTCTGTAAATTATCAAATTTGGTTGACATCGTACATCCTGAAGCCAAAAAAAGAGCTGTCAAGTTAGGCCCGATGCCTTAGCAAGAAAAGGCATTTGCTCACAACTTGGAACCGAGTGTGGAGAGCACCTTCGCGCCTTGTGTATCATCAGTCGACTAATGATCCACTTGTTTCCAGACGGCGGGGCTGGAGGATCTCTGTGTGCTTAAGCCTCACCTAACTTTGCCCTTTCCATCACTGGCTCGGAGCTTTTTATCAGCCTGGCAAACGATTGAAAAGTTGCCAATACCCTGATCAGTGTGTAAGCAACATTAAATGATTTTAGAGTTGCCAATAACTGTTGTTATCAGTGTCTAAGCAACATTAAGGTGTGAAACCTTGTATTTCCGAGTGGACATAAGAAATACAAAAGAAATGAGTTACAGTGGTGATAAGTAACGGCAACATTACCTAATAAAATCACATGCAACACCATTCAACAGGTGTTCTTACAGCAGTGGTACAGATATTAACAACTATCGTAGCAGAGGGAAGCAGGTGTTCATTAGCTCGCAGCATGGCAACAACAAAATGTCAAATATTCAAAGTTGTGACAATCAGTTGCTTTCTGTTTCTATTCACATATACATACAAATACATACATGTGTGTGTTGGGGGGGAAGGAGGACATTGGGAAGGAAGTGGCAGGTGACGGAAAAGGTGTAGGAGAGGAAAGAAGTATACAGAAAGTGATTTGACAAACGCAGACATAAAAATGTTTGTCAGAATTCACCCAGGGAAACGCTAGAGCCGAAACTCGATCCGGGTCCAGAGTACGCTGACCATCCAACATTAATGCTTCTGGATTCTGGAGGCCCAAAGAGTGTTGAAATCCTCCTTTGCTTTTTCATACTCCTCGGGATGGAGTTCCTTGAACCGCTGGTCAATAAAGGACAAGCGAGCTGAAAGAACCCCGAACTCCTGAGCTCGTCCGAATGCCTGCTGAAAGAGAGGAACAAGAAGCCCATTAAGGTTTCAGGAAATTAAGAAATTAGATCAAGGAGAGGAAGAAAGAATGAAAGAGATGCGAGGGAGGGAGTGAAAGCGGGAAGGGAAGGAGAATCCCAGGCCATCCAGTTTTTTATCATCGCATATTGAAAAAAAGGAAATGAGATGCCCTTTAGGTTTAAGGACCTACACTCAGGAAACTTTTCTCGGAACCCATATATGAGATACGGAGACGCGTCGGCTGTTGATAGCTGTACAAGAGAAGCATCGTGATCGCAGCGATCGCAGCTCCTCTCGGGCAGCCGACCTACGATTATGAACGCGAAATTTGACAGGCACCAAATACGGGGGAGAAAAGTTCTTGGGTTTGGCTCTGCTTCAGGAACAATAGGGAGAGTGATTGGGAGAGAGAGAGTGGATCGAGGGTGGAGGAAGAAGGAAAAGAGAGAAAGAGGGGAGAAGGGAAATTACAAAGAAGGGTGGGAGAAAATATAGGGAGGGGGAGTAAGTGGAAGATAGAGGAGGAAAAGGGGAGGGAAGAGGGGTTGAGAATGAAGTGGAAGAGGGGAGGGAAAATGAGGAGAGAGGAGAGAATTAGAGGACTGTGACTGGAGGAAGCTGGGAGAGTTGGAGGGGAGCGTGGCGAGGGAGATAGGAGAGAGAGATGGAGGACGGAAAGGGAGAGAGATGGAGAGTAAAGGAGCTGGAGTCGATGGAAAGGAAGGGAAGAAAAAGGACAGGGGAATGGAGAGGGAGCAGGGAAAGAGGGAGAGAAGGAGAAGAAACAAAAGAGTAAAAAGAGGCAAAGGAAGTACGACCGGAAAGAGAGAGAGAGGGGGGGGGGTAAGTGAAAAGGATATTTGGATGGAAACAAAAGGAGGAAAAGATAGAAGGAGGGACGAGGAAGAGCGATAGAGGAAGGGGAAGAGAGAGAGGGGGGGCGGAGATAAAAAAAAAAGGCGGAAAAATGCTCTAACCAACCTCCAATGAGTTAGCAGACGCAGCCAAAGCAAAAGTGGGAACAGTAACCATGCTCTCATCCAAGCCACTGCAGCCTTCTTGATGACTCCCCTGGGTGCGGTCTTCCCGGAGCATCTTCGGGGGCGAAGGGTTCCCCGAGGGCTTGGGGACGTCCCGGCGAGGACATGCGCTCACCTTGACATCCAGGCACTCTCGCCCCTCAACCACGCCGCTGTAGGCAGGACCTTGGGTTAGCTCGAATCGAATTGTGTTGAACACGTTTCAGAAGGCACAAATTCGGAGTAACTCCCTTAGAGACTACCATATTTGCCTCGGCACCGAATTGCCGCCTTTCATCTAGGCAAGTCTGCGGTAAGGAGGTATCTTAACACACGCACTCCCTTTTAGTACGCAACCAGACGGGCTCAGGCCCTTGGGTCGGATTTGGTCCGAAACCCAGCATGACTGCCTCCCGGGCTATTCCTCCTCCAGAGCTTGAACAGAACTCCTACCGATGACAGACATGAGTGACCCGTTCTGTAGTCATTCCTCATTAAGGCTTTATTAAAGTTGACACAGAACTGCGATCGCAGAATGAACGTAACTATCCCAATTAGCCCTTGAGGATAATGGATTAAAGTGATATCCTTGCGAACATGAAGGACCATGACATTGCAGACATCAATTGAATGACCAAGACAGACAGGGATGTGCAAAAGAAACGTAGACTGTACTGTAAAAGCCCCGCAATAGATTAAAAAAAAAAGAAAATTGGACATGCCTTATTGTAATAAGATACTGATAAATATTCAAATGTGTTGGAACTTAAGATGTCTTGAAAAAACCCTCAAGTGTTCTAAAGTTGAGGTCGCCATCAATTAAGCTTTTAGAAGGAAACTTAGACACTTTTGCTTGGGTCCCCATTTCTCTTACCAATGCAGAGCTTAAGATGAGCGTCTTAAGCAAGATGGCAATCAAATTACAAGTGACCCGTTGTCTCAGTCTGCAGTTGACAAGACGATCTTTTTAGTTAGGATGGAGATCTTGCTGGATTTTGTACTTGTCTAGCATGCTGATGTGAAATCTCTGATGAAATATTAAATTTGGTTTTGAAAATGTTTGCGTGTATTAAAACTATAACGCTATATATATATAATATATATATATATATATATATATATATATATATATACATATATATACATACATATATATATATATATATATATATATATATATATATATATATATATATATGTATGTATATATATATATATATATATATATATATATATATATATATATATATATATATATGTATATATATATATATATATATATATATATATATATATATATATATATATATATATATATATTAAAAATTGTCGTTCAGTCTTTCTTTCAGTCAATGATTGCAATAACATAATGATTACAGTAATGATAAATGATAATAACAATAATAGTAATGATAAATAATAATAGTAATGATTGTCAACAACAACAATTATAACAACAACAACAATAATAATAATAATAATGAAAAAAGAAAAATCTGATAAATAAACAGTGCCCATAAGGTATATCATATTAATATGCTAATATGCGTATCGATTACTCTATGTACATGAACGTCCGCGGTTTTATCGATCATTAATCTTTCATGCACTAGATTTCCACGAATCACAGCCCACAGATAAGAGAGATATGATAGCAGGATAAGCAATATCTTTGGATTATTAGACATCATAAATTTCCGCGAACTACGCTGAGTTTTAACGTTTTTTTATCATTGCTATCTTTGTTATAAGTACCGCTGTTATTGTTAATAATCAAAGAAATGATGATAACGATGATGATGATGATGATGATGATGATGATGATGATGATGATGATGATGATGATGATGATGATGATGATGATGATGATGATGATGATGATGATGATGATAATGATGATAGTGATATTGATAGTAATAGTGATAGTGATAGTGATAATGATAATTCAAAATGACAATTCAGCTCACTTCCTCGGTGGGGCTAAAGTGAGTCAGAACGGCAACTGCTATTCTGTCTCACCCCAAAAGTGAGTTATCCTGGCAGTTTGCCAGCGAGCAGGTGTGAACGATACTTTCTGGCTGAACCAGTTTACGGTTCAAATCCATATTTACTGCGTGTTAAAAGTAATATTAAGGGTAATAATAATAATAATGAAACATAGGCCTTCCTACCTACCTACCTACTGACCAACCATTCCTACAGGAAGAAAGCATCCTCGAACACACATTACACCTAACGAACCATGCTGATATGGAAATACACGAGGGTAATACAGCGAAAGACAAAGAATATAAAGCATATTATATCTCTTCACTAAATGTTATCTCATTATTCGACAGGTCATTCGCAATTTCATGAAGTTGTTCTGGATATCCTGTTGTATAGTCACTATAATAGTCTTGCTATGCTCATCATATTGTATTAACTTCTTATTAATGGAACCACTCTTTTTTTTCTTCCAATGGTAATTTCCCTCATCTGCGTCACTCCCGTGTATATTATTATTACTATCAATTCTCTCGCTCAGTCTCCTCTTAACATCGCTGAATCATGAACTCGTTTAATATTTCCTTTTGTCCAATCATCCTAGTCAGTTGCTTCTGTTTTTCGAGTTTCCGATAACGTCCTTGTTTCATGGTGGTGTGCTACACACTGTCTCACCCCATTAAGTGTGTGTGTGTGTGTGTGTGTGTGTGTGTGTGTGTGTGTGTGTGTGTGTGTGTGTGTGTGTGTGTGTGTGTGTGTGTGTGTGTGTGTGTGTGTGTGTGTGTGTGTGTGTGTGTGTGTGCGTGTGTGTGCGTGTGTATGTGTGTGTGTTTATATAGCAGTCGTTAAAACATATCAAATAGATTATTAGAATACTAAAACACCAAATATGTCTTTGCTGTATGTGCTGTGCTGTTCATTACAACAAGCTACCAAAAACGCGGAAAACCCAGAGGATCTTTTAGCTGCTATCACAAGGACGTTCCTCCTCATCAGAGACGGAGAAATCACCTGCACGTCATCACCACCTCCATTCTTCTTCACACCCTCCTCGTGATCATCACTGTCGACAACTACATGCTTTTTCTTGAACCTGGACAGAAGATTTAGCTTAGCCTTGGGACTCTTACCGATTATGGAGGATGGTTTACGGATTGTACGATTGAGTAGTGGAGTAATATCCTGTGTACGGCTGTACGGTTCGCGCCTGCTTCCTTTTGATCCTTCCCCTCCTCCTTCTCCTCCTTCTCCTCCTCCTCCTTCTCTTTCTCCTTCTCCTCCTCTCATCTCATTCATTCTTCTATATATCTCTTCTTCTTATCTTCTTCCTCCATGCGACTTCTATTTGTTGGAGGTTCTACCTCATCCTCTACACTCCTAGTAAAACTTATTTTGTTGGAAGAGTATTCAGAGAATCGATTAATCGACCTCCCGTTACCTAGAATGTATGTAGAACATACCAATTAACATATATCTAGAGACAGATAGATATAGATATATACAAATGCTGATCAAATCTACATAATTAAGTAATGGAAAATCAGTCTTTCGCTAATATCTACCACAATAACACAGTACTAATAGTGATAACTAAGATTACAGTAATAAGATCAAGCAATAACATCAATAACAGAGTCTACAATAATCGAAAACACGTTCAATAACCGCCTTGATACCGCCCTGGTCTATCGTTGACTGTGACGACGTTGGTGGTAATGCGACGACAATGTGAGTTCGTATGAAACACACAATGGCTGATCTATAGACAATCGTGGGTTTTTATACCGGTAGGTCTACCAAACAGACGCACTTACGCACAAGTGTAATGGGTTAATTCGCGCTCTCCCAAACTCATGAATACACACACACACACGTACACACATACACACACACTTATACAGTTGATTTACAACATTTATGAATACGCCGTTTACTTTTTAATTTTTTATCTGTTTCCTAGACAAAAGGTCTTCTGACACTTAGGTAAATTGAAAATATGATACCCCATACGTAAAATTAACCTGTCGGTGTACAGAAAACGATTCCTCTTAAACATTCCCCTGATACATCGCGGAACCCTCGTTAAATCAGAGTAACTGAATAAGTAGCAGAAATACATTGCATAGACATCACACACTAAAGAATACACATCCTGCAGTCAAAAGTTTGGCGTGCGAATCGTTAAATAAGGAAAAAATTGTATGAAGCGGTAAAGCGATATAGGATGAACTATAGGGTTCAACTCATAATAACACATCGTCGAGGTTTCAGAGTTAAGATACACCGTAAAATAGTGACCTATAATATCAGTGGATGTTGATGCTGGAAGAGCATTTACAGTAAAAACACAGGGCTTAATTTTATCTCTCGTGCTTCTCAGTCTCTCTAAAATGAGAGGAAACTCATGGTCTAAAAAAACATCCTAAAAATAGCACCCTACCACCAAGGATTCCTTTCAACCGATCTCTGATGCGTTCATCTTCAATTACGTACGCACAATGCAGCGCACATGATGATGTGAATTTATTTCAATAACACCTGTTGTGCTGACAAAGAAAACGATATCTCTGTTCTTATCTACTCCCTCGTTAAAAGTAAGATTGATGCTCATATTTCCTGACTTCTCGAATGGAACCCCACTTTGTATATCCTCCGGAACGAAATTGAAAGCACAGATAGTTCTCCCCTGTGCAAAAGCATCGTAAGTTAAAGTATGACTATTTTCTAATCCGAGGGTCTCTAATGTCGAATAGCACAGCGAGGACGTGTGATTAGGAAACTCGCTATGAATATTATACACCGTTGATCCGTTAACTGTTATCCTGGCAACAGCGGGATAACTCACTTTTGTGGGTGAGACAGAATGGCCATTCTGCCTCCCTTTAACCCTACCGAGGAAGTGAGCTAAATTGTCTTATTTAACCCTACTGATGATGATGATGATAATAAGAATAAAATAATGATAATAATAACAATAAGAATAATAATAATGAATACAATAATGATAACAATGATGATAAAGATAATAATCATAGTATTCATAATAATGATAACGATAATAATAAGATGATAATAATAATAATAATAATAATTAAAAAAATAATAATATTAAGAAGAAGAAGAAGAAGAACGATAATGATAATAATAATAAAAAGAAGAACAACAATAACAACAATAACAGTGATAATAAACGATGTGATGATAATGAAAATAATAATAGTAGACGTAATAATAATAATAATAATGATAATAATAATAATAATAATAATAATAATAATAATAATAATAATAATAATAATAATAATAATAGTAATAATAATAATAATAATAATAATAATAATAATAATAATAATAATAATAATGACAATAATAGTATTAATAATAATGATGATGATGATAATAATGATAGTAATAATAATAATAATAATAATAATAATAATAATACTAATGACGATGATGATGGTGATGATGGCAGTAGTACTAGTAGTAGTA
>NC_051402.1:5633138-5645638 GCF_015228065.2 Penaeus monodon
CAATCACCTTGAAGTGAATAAAGCCGAAAGCCAAGGCCACTTTCAGTATCCGCCTTAAGGCCATCTCGAGTGTCGCTCACACACACACACACTGTGTGTGTGTGTGCACCATAAACATCCTTTTATCTATATGTATCTGCCTGTACAGTTGTTTATTGTCTAAATGCTCTTTGTCTCTATAGCAAAAGCCTTGGATCGACTGGAAAGAAAGATCTAATAAATGATCGAAGTAGTAATATTGACGATGATAATAATAATGGCAATAATAACAACAATGATAATAATAATAATAATAATAATAATAATAATAATAATAATAATGATAATGATAATGGTAATAATAACAATAATAATAATAATAATAATAATAATAATAATAATAATAATAATAACAACAACAACAATAACCCTTACGTCATCCGCCAGAGTCTCCTTATCAGTCAATAAGTATTCCGTAAATCATCTTATCTAGCGTTTCTGCCTGTCAACCAGGGAGTCGGTGGTTCCCCCCCCCCCTCATGTGCAAGAAGATGCAATTGTCGCCTGGGGATTCCTCTGAACATGGTGAACATGGCCAAATATAATACAGTATGATGAATAGAAGGCATGGACTGCGAGAAAAAAAAGGTGAACTATGGTTTACACTGGTAAATTATCATACGGTGGGTAATAACTAAGCTCAGCCGAATCAGTAATAGATAGCACAGGCCCCGGGAAAATTTTCTGCTTCGCATATCTGGATTATCTTTATCCTGATCCGAAAATCATGTTGTCCTAGCTTCACAAGAAAAAGGAAAGCTAGATAAACACATCATACAGGATGAAGAGATATGTAAACAGATACAGGAAAGTGACGGATGCATAGCAATTCCGACCTATTAATGAAGACATAAAAAAGATAAAACAACAAGAAATTGATAAGAACATTAATAAGAGTGATTACTAGCAAAGTTGCACTTATTTACACCCGTATAAAATAACTCAGTTTGCCCTAAAATTTACTTCTAAATGCAATATCTCCATTTTCTATTAATATAATTTTAAAGGTAAACTATAACATTCATGTTAAAGAAATCTCGTCAGTGGTGTGGTTGCTGTTATAACTATTGTTTTCTTTATCGTGTGAGAGCAAACTTGACAGTTCTCCCTGAAATTACGCATTTTAGAAGATCCTTGCCCTTTAAGATTTTTTAAAAGCCTCGGAATCAAAATTTAGACTGTGTCGCTTCCGTTTCGTTGCTTCACGAAATGCTTATGATTATTCCTGTTTTGGATATCTTACAACTTTCTTATCTACTCTTTTTTTTTCAAGAATCGTCTTGCTTGTTGATTAGACCCACTTATGAGGATCACTTAATATATTAACTAATTCTACCAAAAATAATAATTCTTTCAGCCATCAAATCAACAGCCTTTTTACATTCCCAATTCCTGCATTTCCGTACAGTAGTCCTAACGGTCAGTTTAGCATCTTTACCATACTAACTGTAATATAACGATATTATTCTTTTCTGGCTACCACGCAGGTTACATTACCCAGGTTAACAGATGGTTACAGCATCGATGGGAAACAAAGTCGTTATTAATTCAGTAATATTCAGCGATATCATTACGATAATTATTTTCATTTATTGACAATCGTTATATTATTATTTGTTATAAGTGTGATTTTTTTTTGTATCAGTTGTCAGTATTTCATTAGAAAGATTGTTCAGTGTTTCCAGTATCCATTTTTGTACATATTAACGAAAACAAACTTGAGTTTATGCGTACTTTTCTTTTCTTTTTTGATCATATGCAATAATGCGTCCCATCTTGCAGTCGGTAAGAGTATTTCTAAAAGTTGATAGCTTAATAGTGACGTTACTTTATTGTTTACATAGACGCATATATCAAGTATTCTGGTATATGTGAATTGCCTTGATAAAATAAATAAAGAAATTTATTATTTATATCATGCTAGATTTTTGTCGTACTGTAGGTGCGTGTAACTTTTACTTAGTGTTTATGTAATAAAACACAGATAACAGTTAGCTTTCTGTCTTACATGACATAGAGACTGATTTTCATTTTTTTCTGCATTGTGATGGATTGATAATGAAACCAAGATATATTTCATAATAATATTTATTATGTTCTAAAAATTTATACAGTTATCATAAATTTCGATATATTAAAAAGTCAAAAGTTAATCACTTAAAAATAAATAAGATTAGTGTTTAGCAAAATAAATACATACATGTGTTAAGTCTGACTATAAAGGATTCTTAAAGATGAAAAAGACTGAAGTATAATAATAAAAAAAGCGTCAATCCTAAATACGATAAAATATCTTTACAAGAAGGGGTTTCATTCCCTAGTCACAGTGACAACAATCAGTTCTCAGTCACAACTATAAAAAAGTAAATTTGATCATGAAAGTTTTAAGAGAGAGAAAATAAAGATATCCGTAATAACTTGTACAAGACGAGAAATTCAACACGAAAGTTTCAAAACCTGGAAAAATGGAAAATAAAGTGAAGAGCAAACACACCGCCTGGTTATGCTGTGAAACGACGAAACTGATATCATACACTGAAGAAAACGGGGGAAAGGCACTATTCGTGCTGCCTTGGAATCTTAATGCCAAATTTATCATTTTTCTCAAAAGGTGTAACTCGCAACCGCCTTCATTTAGGCTTTTGAGCAGAAAAACATAATGGAAATAGTACTGGACGCATAGGAAATGACGATGAATAAAAGAACGCACAGGAGAAGGGACTAACTAGTGAAAATAAAAAAAGGTAAATGTAGACAGGTGTGTGAAAGAAGCGACCAGACGAGTGTTCACACGTGTTGTGTTCTTCACAACAGATAAGAGTAGCTCTGCAACCCTCTCATAAATTTGTGTATAATATATATATATATATATATATATATATATATATATATATATATATATATATATATATATATATATATATATATATATATATACTGATGTTACAACCTTCCTCATTTTTTTAAAATAAATCATCTTTACATATAGACATGCCTGGCCTCTTCGATTGTTGAATATATAAAATCGGAAGCACCTTTTTATAACAGGGAGATATATATATATGGTGTGTGTGTGTGTGTGTGTGTGTGTGTGTGTGTGTGTGTGTGTGTGTGTGTGTGTGTGTGTGTGTGTGTGCGTGCGTGTGTGTGTCAATGTAAAACACCATTAACATAATCAAATTGTATCTTAGTTTTTTCACGTTCAAATATATATTGTTCCTATTCAATAATCTCTCTATATATCTATATCTTGGCACAGCCACATACACATTCTTAGACAACCAATCTCTAAACAGGATTCCTGATACAGGTTTTATATTTACAAAATCGTGTGTAGTATTAAAAGTTAGCTTATGTTAAATCAGATAAATCACAAATAAAAAACCTATTTAAGATCTATGGCTTAAACATTTAAAGAAATAAATGCTTTATATATATATATATATATATATATATATATATATATATATATATATATATATATATATATATATATAGTATATTTATACATATACATATACATAGATGTGCTAGCATTTTGACCAAGTTACAACAGCGCCTATGAATAACTTGGCTTCAAATAGTTACAGCGTAGCAGTTATCTCGGGGTAGTACAGGCGTAAACTAGAAAGCAAGCCGTTAATCCAATAAATTAACATTATACTATACATTAATTTGGACAAGGCATAGCACTCGTAAAACATCACACAACCAATTGTTATGTTCATCATTTGGTAAAAAGAACAAAGCTGGTGACATTAATGCTACTGGTCTCAGTATCAGTCACATTAGCGTTCTCGATTTTGTGTTATTTTACGAATGCAAAAAATATTGAGGCCAGTTCACTAACGCATTGTCCTTATGTACATATTCTAGGTGTAGTCTCAACTCTTCAAATTACTGTAAATACAAGACCTATGTCATGTTTTTACAATGAATATTAAGTACGTCTGAACCAGTGGTAGGAGACCACACACGCCTCTCGTCTCACGGGGAAAATAATCACAGACGAAAATGTGTGACTGTACAAGCCACGCTTTACAACTAACAAACTTAATATTAGCTACAGTGAATAATGTGATTTCACTTTTGTTTTTTGATATATTAATATATAAAAAAAGCATTTGCACTTTGAATGTTCTGTGTGTTGCTTTTAAATACGATCACTATTCGTTACTTTATATGAATACTAATCAAAGAATGTAGCTTTGACACTCGGGGTAATATTGGTTACGTGGTGTTAGAAAAAAAAAAACGTTTTGGTATGTATCGAATTTCTAATTGAAATCAGAGCTTAAATCAAGGCATTAAAAGTTAAGAAAAAATAAAATGGAACACATGACAAACAAAAGACAATCTATCATGCGCAATCGTCGGCGCTGATCACCCGTTTTTTGGGCCTTAATTATCAGGAAATATCTAGAAAATATTCTACGTGTCTAATATCTACCTATAAAAAGAAAAGAAGATATAAAACAACTGTGGGCTAGAATACTGTCCAAATAACCATTTACGAATAAGGCGATGAAGATACAGCGGTCAGTTAGCACCCAAACTGCATCTGGTTTACAACGGTTACAAAATTTTGTAGCCCAACATTTGTTTCTCTCTAAGACGAACATGGCACAAGGGTTCACAGGTCCATGGCACTACAGAGCAAGGGACGAACACAAAGAAGGTTACGACACCTAACACCTTGCCTATAACAGACATTCATATGACGGTAAACGCAAACTGGTTCTCACACACTCACTCACACTCACACACACACACACACACACACACACACACACACACACACACACACACACACACACACACACACACACACACACACACACATTTAAGTATATGTAACAAATATAATACACATGTGTGTGTGTGTGAGTGTGTGTGTGTGTGTGTGTGTGTGTGTGTGTGTGTGTGTGTGTGTGTGTGTGTGTGTGTGTGTGTGTGTGTGTGTGTGTGTGTGTGTGTGTGTGTGTGTGTGTGTGTGTGTGTGTGTTGTGCATGTACGAAAATCTCGGTCACAGGCCTCAGGTGCTCGCAAGAACAATGGAGACTACCAAGCTAAACGGACTACCGGGCGCAAAGCCTCACTTAACCATCGTGCGCGGCGACGACAGGGACAGGTTGCGCGACACGACCTTGACCTTCTTGACGGGCGCGGGGGCGTCTCCGGCGCTCACCTTCGACGAGGAGGACGTCGTAGGCCGCATGAAGGCAGGGAGGTTCCCGCCCTTTCTCGCGGACGCCGGTTTGCTTGCGGGCGTCCCGACGGGCCTCCGGAGGCTCTGCGTTCCCTCGGGCTTCGGCGGCGACGACCGGAAGCTGGCCGAGCGTTCGGCGAGGGGCTTGGAGCTAGAGGCGGCGGACGAGCGCGCCGTCGTGCGAGAGGTCCCTCCGACGCGGCTGTTGCCGGAGTTCGAGCGGGAGAGGTTCTCCTTGGAGCTGCCCGAGTCGCCCCGCTTCACCTTGACGGAGGACGTCGGCGTCGAGCCCGGCGACCTGCGTAGGGAGGTGTTGGAGCCGCTGATGTTCCGGTGGCGTGACTCGGCGGAGGTGAGCGAGCGGACTTGCGCAGGAGCGAGCGGGCGCTTAACTCTGGCGCTGCTGTTAGCTGAGGGCATCGCAGCCTTAGTGACGCTGGCCGTCCCTCGTCTCAGGGAGCCCTCGCTCGACTGCTTGCTGAGGGATCCCGTCGATCGCGTGGAGTCAGCCCGGGAGAGCGATCGCGTGGGCGTGGCGCCCCCGGAGCTGTGCAGGGAACCCGAGGAGCGAGTTCGGTCGTCGGGGAAGCTCGGCTGCGCGTTCTCCCCCTTCGGGCTGCACGGCGAGCTCTGCGTTGCTTCGTACTCGTCTGCGCCTCCGCGTCCCATCCGCAGGCTCTTCAGGGTCAGGCTCTTGAGGGCTGAGGTGTAGTCAGTCATCTTGCCCTTCCTGCTGCTCGAGTCTGACTTGTTGCTGATCATGCTGGTCGTACTCGGGGACTTTGAAGGTGGTCTGGCCGGCCGTACCGTATTCACGGAGGCAGCCGAGGTGAGGGACGACCGAGAAGAACGCAGGCTACTCCGCGAGCCCGAGTTCTCCGCTTTTTTCGAAGCTCCTAAGCTGCTTTCCTGCCGCCCTCGAAGGCTGTCAATCCGCAGCCCATTACGGTTTCTTCTTAGTGACGAGGGCGTCGTTGGCACCTTCTCAATGGACCCATCCGGCACGTCGCCTGTGGACGATGCTCCCTGACTCGTGGTTTCTGACTTGATGCTTCCCGTGTCTTCGAAGCCTTCGTCAACCTCCTTGGTGGTGCTGCCGCGCAGTCTGGTCTTGGAGTGGGGGTCCATGAGCGACCTCGTCCGCGTCTCGCCCCGCCTCAGCCCTGTTGGCTCCTTCGCGTCCAGCTTAGAGAACAGCCTACTCACGCCGCGGGAGGAGTCACCGAAGACGGATCGCTTCTTGTCCTTCTCCTTCTCTTTGTCCAGCGCCTGGCGGACGTGGCTTGGGTCGATGGCACTGCGAGTGCGGTCCCGTCTGTCCCTGCGAGAAGTATCGCTGGCACTGCTGGTGACCCTAAATGACCCTCGCGTTTCCAAGCCCTTTGCCACGCTGTCCTGGTTCTTCCGATGCAACCGCTCTGACGCTGGCGGCTTGAGGTCTCCCTTGGTGCCTCTACCTCTTTCCTCCATCGCTCGTTGAACGTCGTACTTGTCCACGTTGGAGCGGAAGCGGCGAGTTATTCTGTCCTTCCAAGAGTCTGTATCCTTGGATTTTCCTCGCGAAGGATCCTCATCTGTCTTGGTTTCCTTGATGCGCTGCCACCGTTTGAGACGCGAATCCTTGTCCTCGTAACTCTCCTGCGGGACCTCTGAGGTCTCGGCCTGCTGGACTTTGGTATGGATCTTCTCTACGCTCGCCTCCTGTTCCTGAGGTGCGAGGCGCTCCGGGGAGGTTGAATGCGACTTCCTCCCCGCGGAGCCCGCCCTTGAGCCCTCTCCTTCGCGCCGAGCCTCAGCCTCAGCGTTATCTTCGCTGAGTCTGGACTCGGGCCTGTCTTGCATTTTCTTGTGCCTCAGCGTCTTGCGAACGGAGGAGAAGCGCTCGAAGTGGCCGTCTCCAAGGCCGTCGTCATCTATCGACATCGATCGCTCTTTCTGCTTGGCCAGCATCTGCTCCGTCTCGCTGTCTCCGTCCTTGGCCAGATCAGCCAAGCGTTTGAAGCGCTGAGTTCTCCTGGCCGAACCGCGCTCCTCGATCTCGCTGCCCGCGCCTTCGTTCTCTGAGCTGTCGACCCCAGTCCTCGTGCGATTCCGTCCCGCCTCCGCGTCTCCTGCACCCTTCTTCTCCCCCACCAAGGCTCGCCGGTCCTCGCTGGTCAGGCTGCGGAACCTCCGGCCGGCTCTGCGGCCATCGAAGTCCTCGGCCTCCTCCTCCTTCTTTGAACTGAGCCAGCGCGAGTCCGACGGCGCCCTGAAGCTGCGCATGCTGAAGGCTCTCCTGGTCACCGGTGGTGTCTCGATGTTCTCCGAGTCGATGTCGATCTTGTCGAGCTTGTTCTCGTCACGGGAAGGCCTCCGGAGGTGCTTCGGGATGGACGGCGGGAGCAGCTTCTGGTCCTCGCCTCGAGACTCTCCCTCCTCCTCCCCTTCGTCTTCCTCGCGTTTCTTCTCGTTCTCCTCATCTTCCTCTTCCTCTGGCTTCTCTATTGCATCGTCGCCCAGAGAGCGTATGGTGCCCACCAGATGAGCCGACTGAAGGTTATCCTTGAGGCGCTGCTGGAGAGCCGAGCGGAGGCTGGAGGGCGTCATGGTGCGCTGGTAAATCCGCTTCTCGCGCCGCCCGGACTCGTTTCCTCGCTCGGGGGACGACTCGGCCTGCGAGGACACGCAAATCAGGAATGTATTGCAGTGTATGCCAAAGTTATGTTTCACTCTTCCCTTTCTTATTTACCGAAATCTCACACACCCATTATCCAATCCGAAAAATAGCCATACATTTTAACCGCCACAAAATAAAAGCATCCCCCCCACCCACACACATCAAAAAGGAACAGATAAATAAACAAATAACGCCTCCCCTTAAAACCCACAGCGCAGCACCCACCTCCTCGATTGAGCGGAGAATATCAGCCGACACGTCCACCGAGTGCCGGTACTTCTGGATCAGCTGTTCCGACCTGCTGGAGGGGGACTCGTCGAGGGTGGAGGCAGCCGGGGCCGAGCCACGACGGGGGGAGTCCTCCACTATGAAGGCGCCGTTGTCCTCGTGACCGCTGCCCTCTGCGGGAGGAAGGGCTGGTTAGGAGGGCAGGTGGAGGGGAAATTGGGGAAGAATGGGGTAGGTGGGAAGGGGAAGGGGTACAGGGAGGAGAAAGACGGGCGTGGAAAGAAATGGAGATGACAGGGAGATTGTGGGAGGTAGGGAAGAGGAGGAGAGGAGAGGAGGAGGGGGGAGTAGGAGGAGGAGGAAAGGAAGAAGAAAAGAAGAAGAAGAAGAAAAAAGAAGAAAGAGGAGGAGGAGGAGGAAGAAGAGAGGAAGGAGGAGGTAGAGGAGGAAGAAGAAGAAGAAGAAGAAGAAGAAGAGGAGGAGGGAGAGGGGAAGGAGGAGGAGGAGAGGGAGAGGGGGAGGAGGAGGAGGAGGAGGAGGAGGAAGGGGGATGGGAAGAAGAAGAAGAAGAAGAAGAAGAAAAAGAAGAAGAAGAGAAGAAGAAGAGGAGGAGGGAGAGGGAGGAGGGGGGAGGAGGAGAGGAGGGGGGGGAGGGGAGGAGGGGGAGGGACAGGGAGAGGGGGGAGGAAGGAGGAGGGGAGAGGGGGAGGGGAGGAGAGGGGGGGGGATGGGGGAGGAAGAAGAAGAAGAAGAAGAAGAAGAGGAGGAGGAGGAGGAGGAGGAGGAGGAGGAGGAGGAGGAGGAGGAGGAAGAGGAGGAGAGGAAAAAGAAAAAGAAGAAGTAGGAGGAGGAGGAGTACGACAACGATAGCAATAAGAAGGACAGGAAGGAAAAGGAAGGGAATAAGAGACAGATGAATACCATCTCAAAGATAAACTGAAAATCAAACGACGAACACCACTATCTATCTCGCGCAGCCGCCCTTCTCCGACCCACAACTCAACCCGCAGCCAGACCTCAGCCACAGCCCACCGCGAAGGCCCCAAGCGACCACCAACCTTTTCCCTGCGCAGTCTTCTCCTCCTGGGAAGGCCGGCGGATGTACAGCTTGAGGGTGTCCGGCCCCTCGTCCTGGCCCAGCGTCTGGATCAGCGACGACCTACGACTCGACTCGTCAAGGGGGTCGTCGTCTATGCCCTTTTTGTTAGGGAGACAAGAAGAAAGGGTTCGGTGAGGTCTTGAGGTTTCTAACTCTTTTAGTCTAAGTTTTTTTTTTCATTTGTTATTTTTAAAAGGAGAGGGGGGGAGGGAGGGGAGAGAGCGTTTGAATTTTTTTTTTCTTTTTTTTTTATTTCGGGGAGGTACTCTAGTTTTGTGTTTTTGGGTGTTTCTGTCTTTATCCAAGCTTCTAAGTTCTGAAATTTGTGAGTTGTTTTTATGATTTACAACATAAGTGTGAAATATATTGACAAAAACAACATATCCGTAATCCTTAAAATGTGTTCGCTGGAACATCCGCTTAGAAAGACACGTATGCAAATGATTAACAACACAAGGCTAGATACGTTATTTGTCATTTTAATTACACTTTCATCAAATACCCGTGATTAAGCTTTCTGGTGAAGACTGCAAACTCGAGCCAGCCTCTACTCCACCTTCAGAATCGCGTCACGAGAAACTTAATGCTTGTTCTACTGATGCATTCCTTCCCCTTCGGGCCCTCGCCAGGACCAGAGACCTACCTGGACAGCCTGAACGACCTGGCCGGGCTCGATGTTCGACCTCGACCTCAGTCTACGAATCCTCCTCGCGGCTGTGTTGTTGGAGGAGGGCGCGGCCGAGCCTGAGGCTGAGGCCTGGCTGGCGCCTGAGACGTTCTGGAGTGGCTCCTGCGTCGCCTCGCTCGAGTTGGAAACGTTGAGGTTGCTCTTCCGCCACGGAGACTTGTCCTTCTCCTTGCTGGGCAGCGGCGATTGGGCTTCTGCAACAAAGCAGGATGCGGTTACTGGGGGTCTTGTGTGGCAGATGTCAAAGGGGCATGGAAAAGATCGAATGATTTCACAAAGAAAGACACGTAACTGTTATTTCCTTGACAGAATTACATGGCAGTTGCAAATCTTGCTCTGTGAAGTTACTCGTTTTCATTCATATTTCCTTTCCAATATGCAATATTTTTATATCTCTTCGTACAACCACTGTGCATTAACTACACTCACTGATGAATCAATTACACACTGTACACACACAATAATCCCAAACAAAAACACAAACACACGTATTAAAAAAATAAAATCCGATAAAACCCAAACAGACGACCATAAGCATCGAACTCTCCAAGAGGACGAACCTTCGATCGCTTCCATGGCCCCGACCACATCCGTCTTCTCCACCGAGGGTCGCCAGTCTTGGTACACGCGCCGATACCCAGCCCCTCCTCCGCTCCCTCCGCCCGCGTTCGTGGTGGGGTCCTCCGAGGGCTGGTCTTCGGGTAGGGTCCCAAGGGCTGGACCAGAGGCGCTGGCACTTCCTGCGCCTTCGTCTATGTGTGGGGATGCAGTCGGCATGAGTTAGCATGGAGGATGGAGGAGGAGGAGGAGGAACAGATAAAAAAGAGAGAGAGAGAGAGAGAGAGAGAGAGAGGAGAGAGAGAGAGAGAGAGAGAGAGAGAGAGAGAGAGAGAGAGAGAGCGAGAGAGAGAAGGAGAGAGAGAGAGAGAGAGAGGAGAGGGAGAGAGAGAGAGAGAGAGAGAGGAGAGGGAGAGAGAGAGAGAAAGAGAGAGAGAGAAGAGAGAGAGAGAAGAGAGAGAGAGAGAGAGAGAGAGAGAGAGAGAGAGAGAGAGAGAGAGAGAGAGAGAGAGAGAGAGAGAGAGAGAGAGAGAGAGAGAGAATATAAAGAAAATAAAAGACAAAAATGCATATAAGGGGGGAAAAAATACCCCATAAATTAAATCATACCCAAGTGTATATAAAACTAAAACGAATTACACGCATGCATCATATTGAAGTCTTCTATAGGGACTCTAAGCATATTTTTCCTACGTCTTGTCTTCGTATTATAAGGGTGAGCTATGGATGGGGAAAAACAATAATAAATAGTAACGTAGAAACGGCATGAAAGGAAAAACGAAAGGGAATGTAAGAGGAGAGAACAATTAAAAAAAAATGGAGTGGAGTAAAACAGGTAAGAATACGATGTGAAGGAAGGATGTAATAAACAGAGTATGAAATAACGACACAGAAGAAAATATATTGAACGAACATAAAGATCAGATAGAAGCATGGAGGAAGAACATGAACAAAGAAGATAAGAAAGATGACATAATGAAGAGGGCGTCGATATGATGAAAAGAAAAAAAAAAATATAAAAGAAAGTAAAAATAGACAATATGTGAAAGATATTAGGAGGAACGAGACAAATATGATTTTATGTAGTATTTGGGGAAGGGAATGACTTAATAGTGTATCTGCGACTTCATATGCATGTTGCGTATATAACAATTCATGAATGATATTACTGAATCGATAAGGTCATGAACCTACTGCCAAATAGGGCAAGTAAAAGATCAACTGTATATTTCAACAATTCGTTTTTCGTGATGTTTACCTTCTGCAGGTCGACATTATGGATATCGTAGACGATTTATTCTAAACGGCCTTGTCACAGATGCAAGACTAACTATACAAGCCATCCCCTTCAATGAGAGTATTGTAGCCGAGATAGAAAACGAGATATAGGGGAAAGGACAAACCAAACGACCAAAAAAAAAATAAAAATAAAAAGGCATATTTCTAGGAGAAGTTGAGGAAGAACGATAACAACATAAGAGAGACCCAAAACAAAAGAATTTCCCGTAACTCAGTCCCGAGAAAACAAATCTTTATCACTTACAATACCTTTTACGCGGGGAGGAAAATGCGACATTCTTACTTGGCAAATTTCCTGCAAAACTTCATGTGCGTGAAATAAAGAGAAATATTCCTGTCTGAAGATCAACAGAGAGACAGTCAAAGCAAGGGTTGTCGAGAGAAAATGGTGAGTCAACAAAGAAATAATATGTCAACTTTCAAGTTAATGTATGATTAAAGGCCGAAATTCTTAATTTTTTTACATGAAATTTTAAGATAACTGAAGTATCCGCGTGTAAAGTTGCTTCACCGTGTTGAAACAAGTTTACACACCTTACATTATTTGTGATGTCTAAAAGTAGTTTTATGAAAGAGAAATGTCTAACAAAATCGGCGTAGAGTATGTTCATAATTAAATAAAATATGTTATGAATAAGGAGAAAGAACATTCTGTCTACGAAAGAGTCACATTACCATTACAAAGATCACTGCAGACCCTTGAAAAATCTCACTCTTAAC
>NC_051402.1:5655638-5665638 GCF_015228065.2 Penaeus monodon
AAAAGAAAAAATTAAAGAACAGAAAAGAAAAAAAAAGAGAAAGAAAGAGAAAGAATAAGAGAAAGAGAAAGAGAGAAAGAGAGAGAAAGAAAAAAAAAAAAAGAAAGAAAGAAAGAGAAAGAGAGAGAGAGAGAGAGAGAGAGAGAGAGAGAGAGAGAGAGAGAGAGAGAGAGAGAGAGAGAGAGAGAGAGAGAGAGAGAGAGAGAGAGAGAGAGAGAGAGAGAGAGGGAGAGAGAGAGAGGACGAATTAACATGTAAGAGAAACGCTACTTAAACCATGCCCTGTGCGTTTTCATTTGTTTTAAATAGAGCAAGAAACGAGAGAAAAAAAAAGCTGCCATTTTGTTTATTTTCCTTCTTTTTTTTATCAGGGTCACTATTCCATATACGGTTACCTTGTACAATTATCATACGCGATCAAAAGAAACAACCTGTTCTATTTTTCGAAACTTTTTTTTAACTCATATATTCTACCCTTTTCTTAAATTTTAAATTAAATATTAATTATACTGTCCTTTGTCTATTCAATCTAATTGTTATACTTAACCTCGAGGGATTTTTTTTTTTTTTTTTTTTTTTTTTACCTTTTTCTTAAACTTCACAACTTTTATCTTCTGAAGCTCATTAGTCGTCTATTGCTTGGGGACATCTCATGTTGCCACAGTTGTTATTAATCAACTAAGTCTTAAATTAAAGACAGTTTCGTGTAATGGTTGTCTATCACTCTCTATCTATCTGTCTCCCTGCCTCCCTATCTCCATTTCTCCTTCTCTCTCTTTCTTCCCATTTTTAATCAACCAATAATTACTTTAAGGGCGAAAAGTCGTAAAACCAACATGAAGAATATATGTAAATGAAACACCAGCATCACCAGTGGTTCTTAACAGACTTAATCACTGATACTACACCATTTGCAACTCAAGTATCTCGATAACCTTTCCGAACATTCCTTGGAACCCCGGGGGTCAGCGGACCACACTGGTTTATGTGATGCTGTTGATCACCCCTAGCGGATTCTTCTTATAAGTCGTTTTTACTTTCTTCTACTTCTCCTCTTTCTCTCTCTTTTTCTTTATCTCCATTTTATCTTCTGTTTCCTTGCTCCTTGATCTACTTTGTTTTATGTATTTTCTTATCTCTTGTTTCACCTTAGTTTCTGTTGTAGTTTACTTTCGGTCGCTTCTTAGTTTTCCGATTCTCTTTCGTTCCTCTTCATTCATTCATTCTATATGTCTTTTTTCTTTTTCGTTATTTTGTTTTTTTATCTTTCTCTCACGTAGTATCATCAATTTTTATCTCCCGACATGAAAACGAGCAAGAAATATGAATATTACACACTAAATTTATATTTTGTGTGTGTGTGTGTGTGTGTGTGTGTGTGTGTGTGTGTGTGTGTGTGTGTGTGTGTGTGTGTGTGTGTGTGTGTGTGTGTGTGTGTGTGTGTGTATTTTGTGTGTTTTGTGTAACAAACAAAATTAAAATTCTCCATAAGTGTAAAAAAACAAGAACAGGTTCACAATCTGACCTTTTAATAAAACGATCCTACGACTACTAACCTCAGACCTATTTCTTTGGATAAACACTCCCAAAATAATAATAATAAATTGTACACAAATTACAAAACTATATAACAAAAAATAAATAAATAAATACTTACTTTGTAGCTTCATCCAAACATAATTCATCCGGGAACTTGAGCAGATCGGGGTTTCTTCGCTCCGCTTGCTGATTTGGTCAACAGATGGCGTTGGATGGCAAAAAGAAAACGCGAAGAAAAGAAATGAAATAAAATAAAATGAAATTAAATGAAATTTTAAAAATTCTAATTCATTAAAAACTAGAAAAAAAAGTAAAACAATGATAAATTTATCAATAAATGAAGAAATAAACAATAAATAATTCTAAACTATCGCCATTACTTGGAATTAAATAAATATATCACGTTACAAGTAAAAGGCATAACAAAACGCAATACATAAACAGAGAGACAGAGAGAGAGAGAGAGAGAGAGAGAGAGAGAGAGAGAGATCTTGAGAGATGAGAATCAGAGAGTAAGAGAAAGGAGAGAGAGAGTAGAAGGTAAAAGCTACAAAGTAATATGTATATTTTAAGGATGAATAATTCTAAACTATCGCCATTACTTGGAATTAAATAAAAACAAAAGGAAAAACGTCCATTTCTTTGTAATGAAATTCAAATTAACATAAAGAGGTAAAGTTCTGACATTTTTTTTTTTTTATTCAAATATGTTTAAGAACTGTCAAAAATTAGTACTTTTTAATTAATAGAAAACGACATTCTCGTTTAATTAAAAAATATATATATTACCTAGTGAAAGCGATACATAAACAGATAAAGAAAGTCTAAGAAAATGGAATTTCAATAGAAATTTACGTATTATGAATGTGAGGAAAAAAACAACGACAAAAAAATGGAGAAAAAGTATTAAAAAATAAAATTTAAAAAAAAAAAAAAAGAAAAAAAAAAAAAATAACCATGCTTTTCCGCAGACGAGGGAAAAAAGGATGGATATAAAAAAAAAGAGAGAGAGAAAAGAGAAAAAAAGAAAAAGAAGAAAAAAAAAACAATAATAATTAATAAAATAAACAAACAAAATAAAAGATCTTACACAATACAAACCCTCAAAAAAAAAAAAAAAGTTAAAAGCCTTTTCGAAAACTAACCTGAGCGACGTAATGAAGTAGCGTCATGCCCGGCTTGTTGGCACGAATGTCTGTCAACTTTTGCAGCGACGAGAGCTTCATGCCCGCGGCGTTACCTGCATACCCACCCTGAGGAAACATGCCGATATAAAGGTCAGGTCGACGCCCATATAAGATACGATAAAAATAGGAACCCAGAAGAAAAAAAAACAAAGGAAATTAGGAATGGGTGCAGCTGGTAAAGGTCGAGGAATTGTGAGGAAGAAAAAAATCATGATGGCGAGTTTTTTTTTCTTTTTTTTAGGGGATGAGGGTGTATCTTTTTTCTTTCTTTTTTCTTTTTTTTAGGGGATGAGGGTGTATCTCTTTAAAATTAGGGTGGGTGGACTGACGGTTTTACAACCCCTGAGAGAAGGTAAACTCTCCAAGTCTCTTTCTAAAGCCAATATGCATAAATCTTAGCTCAAGTGAATACTATAAAAGCATTTTCAGAAACAACAATACTTACAATAAACAAACAGCATAATAAACAAACAAACACCATAATAAACAAACCCTTGCGGATCCCTACTTCACGCACTACATTACGATCTCCATAAACACCAAAACACACCACACATTACCGAGATAACTTCTAACCCACAGAGAGAAAATCCTCAATGAATCACGCTAAATAAATATATCACGTTACAAGTAAAAGGCCTAACAAAACGCAAATGAAGTTGCGCCACATACACTGTTGAGGAAGTTTCCGGCCACGAGAACCATGTAGAGGACCTCCTGAAGGTGCGGGTTGGTGGTGAGGTCGCGGCCGGCGTAGATGACGGCGTTGATCGACGGCTCAATCTGCTCCATGGTCGACTCGAACTCCTCCTTCAGGAGCATCGCCTCGATCCTCAGCTTGTACCTGCGGTGGAGCACACGTAAGCTTTGAGAGGGATAACGCACACGCAAGAATGCGCGCAAGGACGTATACAGGGAAGCAGGTGAGTACACACAAACACAAACAAACAAACAAACACACAGCACACACACAAGCAAGCAAGCAAACACACACACACACACACACAAAGTAGAAGAGATTAAAAAAAAAAAAAGTAGAAGAAATAAAAAAAACAACAAAGAAACCCAAGGCCCCATCCCCTCAGCCACCCTTCCCCAGCCCCTCCCCCATCACCCCCTCCATCCCTTCACCCCCCCTCCCACCCTATCACCCCTCCCATCAACCCCCAAAAAATCCACCCACTCACTGAGGAGCTTCCATGAGCATGAGCAGGAACTTCTCGGCGTTGGCCAACTTCGACCGGTCGCCGTCGAAGTTCCTGAGCATCTCCATCTCGTCGGGCTCGGGAAGGATCTTCAGGAGACCTCGCAGCTTCTCGGCGCCGATGTCGCTGTGCTCTCCCGCTCGTATCATCTCCATGATCTCTTCGTTGGAGCTGGAGGGGGGGGAGGGAGGGAATGAGAGATGAGAGATGGGAAATGGGAGATGAGAGAATACAGGAGAAACATGGGTGATTTTTTTGGGGGAGGGGGGTTTATTTGGAGAGAGAGAGAGAGAGAGAGAGAGAGAGAGAGAGAGAGAGAGAGAGGAGAGAGAGAGAGAGAGAGGGGAGAGAGGAGAGAGGAGAGAGGAGAGAGAGAGAGAGAGAGAAGAAGAGAGAGAGGAGAGAGAGAAGAGAAAAGAGAGAGAGAGAGAAACAAGAGAGAGAGAGAGAGAGAGAGAGAGAGAGAGAGAGAGAGAGAGAGAGAGAGAGAGAGAGAGAGAGAGGAAGGAAAGAAAGAAAAAAGAAAGGAAAAGAGAGAGAGGTAAGCAGATAGATATAGTTAGATAGAAACAAACAGAGACAGAAGCAGGAACTGCTGCATTAAGACATACAAGTTCTTTGCTATTTAAGTATTCACATATATTTAGCCCAAATAAATAATCACAATATACAGCAACGTTTAAAAAATCCACGTAATAAAAATGGTTTTAATGTACAGTTATTTTGCTGGTTCAGGACTTTATATTTCAAAATATTTGTATATTTACACACTAATGAGAATGTCTTTTATATAATGTTTACATATGAATTCTTAAAATCTTTATATGTTCATCTCTCTAATAATGGCAATGACAGGAAATGAAACTGAAAACAATGAACTGAGGTGTAAATAAGTGTTAGTTCAGGAAATATATAAGAAATGCAGAGAAATAAATATCAACCACATTACTAATAACAGGTGCATTGATCACTGTTAATCAGTGGAATTAAGTATCATATGACACATAAACATATAAATAATCATAAGCCCTGGACATGATTAATAATTACTGCATTAATGATCATAAATTGTCACAATAATGAATATGCAACAGAGCAATGCATAACAAGAAATAATACTTACACCCTGAATTGTCTGAGGAAAATGTTGACGTTAAGGGAGCGTTTTCCGTCGAGAAGATTGATCTGGAAAATAAATAAATAAGTTGGGTGAAACTTCAGTATTAACGACTAATTTGCTTTATTTCGGACTAGTACTAATGAGTACTGTGAAAGGTGTTTGAAGAATTTAACCGAAGGGCGAAAATACTGCCAAATAAATGTATGTATATATATTCCCAATTATCATGATTCGTTCAAGTTATTCGAACATTATCCAAACACCGATCACACGATTCGACCCGAAGACCCGACTCACCTCCGTCGGCTCCTTCTTCTTCTTCTCGGTCTCGTCCTTCGAGTCCTTCGCGGTCTTGGCAGGAGACAGGGGCGTGGACGGGGTCTGCTGGCAGAAGAGGCCCTCCATCTCGTCCCAGTCGAGGGCCGTCGTCGGGGAGTCCTGGTGCTGGCGCGCCAACATCGCCCAGATGTTGTTCTTGCCTAAGATCTGTGGTGAGCGGAAGGGGAGAGGCTGGGTCAGAATGTCGCTGCGGCTGAAGTGGCGTGCATATGGAGCGCCAAGAGCAAAGGGGAACCCAGAGCAAAGGGGCGGCGACGGCCGAGTCCTACCTTGTTGTCGGGGATTTTGTTCCAGTTGAAGGTCTTCATCTTGGAGCGTGGCTTCGGCGTCTCCATCTGCGGCAGGCGGATCTTTTCGGCGGCGGGGTCAGGCCGGTGCAGGGGGCGAACTCCGGGGGGAGGTGGGGGGCCGGGAGGCGGTGGAGGGCCCATTCCAGGGGGTGGAGGCGGAGGGGGCATGGGCGGGCCTCCACCGGGCGGGGGTGGCGGGGGAGGAGGGCCACGTCCAGGCGGAGGCGGCGGAGGGGGAGGACCCGATCCCGACGGCAGTGGGGGCGGCGGGGGCGGGGGTGCTCCTCCGGGTAGGGGCGGCGGCGGGGGCGGCGGAGGCGGCGGGTCGGACACGGGGGACGTGAGCGTGGACAGCGACTGGTGGCCGGAGTTGAGGCTGAGGTTGAGCGACTGCTTGCGCGACTTGGGGTCGTCGCGGTGGCACGAGCACAGGCAGCGCGACGCGTCCCCGACCTTGAGCTTGGTGAGCGACTTGTGCGACGGCGCCCGCAGCAGCCGGGCCGAGTCGCGGGCGTCCTCCAGCAGCGTGGCGCGGTGCAGCAGCTTCTCCGCCGTGTCCCAGATGACGTCGCTGATGGGCTCCTTCGGGTCGATCCGCAGGAGGTGCTGCAGGACGCTCAGGAAGGGGATCTCCTGCGGCGTCTCCACCACCTATGGGAGGGAGGACTCGGGTTATGACCGTGGCGGTGGGGGGGGGGGGGTGCTCTTGGGGTGTTATTCGCCATACATGTATCGGGCGCTTTGCCTTTCCGTCTTTCGACGTCAGGCGTCGATGGAAAACGTCACGCCAGGAAGATAAGACAGATGCACCACCACAACACAGTCACACAGCCAGGGCGTCTTGTGAATGGATGTGTTTGTATGCAGACATGCACGCGCACAGGGTAAACACACACACACACACACACACACACACACACACACACACACACACACACACACACACACACACACACACACACTCACTCTCTCTCTCACTCGCTCACACACACACACACACACACACACACACACACACACACAAACTTCCAAGACTTTCTCACATCCGCCTCCCCTCCAGCCTCCCCCCCCCCTCCAACACTGTGGGTGGCCCACTTAGAGCATGCTACTACAGGTTATAATTTTTTCATGTCTTTCAGGAAGAGTTACTGCGCATTACTCAACTACGCATCACCAAAGTGGCCACCACGCACCAGTAACTCTTATAAATCATTTTTTTTTTACTCATTCGCCCTCGACTACACTGTTACTCTACAAGGATCAAAGTTTTGAGTCGATGTATGTCTATCATATCACAAGGCAACTTTATTGAGATTGATTTCATAATAATTCCTTATATTACTTACTTAAAAAACGATTAATCAAAATCATTATAAACGTTTCATGGACGCGCACGACCTTTTATAAGAAGTACCCGAATGTGAATGACAAAAACAAACGTTTTTCCAGACATTAAAAACAAACGTTTCCGAACCCCATATTAAAAAAAAAAACACTAATCACAAATGACACGTACTTCCAACCACAAACGTTTCCCCTCATACAGCACACACAAGCGACGCATAGAATCCACATCATAAACGTTTTTCATACAACAGCAAACACAAACCCACATCATAAACGTTTCTCGCACACTGAGATGAAACACACACACTCCTATCCTCAACACACACATAATCACTCCCCCTACCATGCATAAAAAACCTCACCCATACATTCGCCTCCTACCCAAAACAAATTGAGGGTCTCCATCTCCCCCAGAACCCCTACCTGTCTGAGGATGGCGTAGAAGACGTCCACATGCGAGCTGAGGTCCACGCCGTCGGGTCCGGAGATCTGCGCCTCGTCCGTGTCCCTCTGTTCGTCGAAGACATCCAGCTGCACCGCCAGATCGGAATCGTTGACCGCATCTTGTCTGAAGGGGCAGACGAGGAAGAGGATTTTTTTTTTATTTCGTATAGATTGATATCTATTTTTGTAATTCTTTTAATAACAATAATTGACAGAATGGTAATAGAAATATGACTTCTGTGTTTTGAGGTGGTGTGAGTCTGGTCTGTATACTCTGTTGTAAAGGAGTGCGCGTGTATTTGTAGTCTATATTGCCTCGGAGGAGAAGATTCACTTTGGTGACAGTAACACTAACACTGCTAGTTGTAAGACTATATCTCCGCCCTAATGTACTTTTTTTTGGCTAAAATAACAGATGGGGAGAGGGGAAACTTACCTGAGTTTACTGATGACATCAAGGACCTTAAGACCTGAAAGTAGGAAAAAAGAATAAAATAGAAAACATAAAAATTCACCAAATAAAATGCGATTTCACATGTCAAAACAAAATAAAAAAAATAAAAACCAAAAATAACATATGCATCGACTCTTCGCCAAATGGTCTCAGATCACTACTTCAAGTTTGGGTGAAATCTCCTTGTTTGGCCTTCGAGTGCTGCAAAAGGAGCAGATGTACGCTTCGCACGCAACCGCACAAGGTCATTCGAACTTTTTGAAACCCAAAGGCCAGGAAAAAATATCAGTGGATTGGTGAGATGTGCAACATTCTTCGCAATCGTTGTTGTTATGTATGTGACCGTGTTCAGATATCAAGGTGGATTTGTCAAATATTCAGATAGCAGACTGCTGGATGAAGATAGGACAGATCTAAAAGTACTACCAATAATAGCAATAATCATAATTATCAACATCATCATCAAGATGAGGCGTTGCTTCTCCAATCATATCAACCATCATCATCACACCTTCATATAGATCCAAACTTATCACCACGATCACCTAGTCTCACCAATCCACACATCATAAAAAAAAAAAAAAAAAAAAAAAAAAAAAAAACAGACAAACAAACGCCAACACTACAACAAACCACAAACTAACCTATAAATTCATTCCTTATTCTTATTCTGTCCTTGAGCTGCGGCGTCGAGATGATGATGCAGTTGATGAAGGCAACGAGGGCTGTGTTATATTCCGCTGTGGACGCTGCTTTCAACTCTTCTACGACAACCTTGAACCTGTATCTTTCACCTTTTAAGGCCTAAGGAGGGAGACGGGGAAAAGGAGGTTGAGTTTAATGCGATTGGATATTAATAAGAAAATGAAGAAAATGAGATAATTATAGTGTTGTGGGAGGGAAATATATATGCACATCAAGACGAAATTTGTGGAAGATAATTATAGTGTTGTGGGGAAAAAATATATGCCTATCAAGACGTAATTTGGAGGAAAAAGTGAAATACATAATAAAATGAAAGAAAGAAAGAAAGAAAGAAAGAGATAAGGGAGGAAGTTAGGTAAATGGGCGTAGTTTGAAGGAGACGGCGACGGGATATAAATGGAATGAATAAATTACACACAAAAAAAATGAATTCTTGACGTTTCAGATTTTTTTTTCAATCACACATTCTATAACACATTCTAGTAAATCAAAATATCCATACCAAATGTCAACGGAAACGCATAAAAAGACGGTATTTTTTTTATTGCCATTCAGTGGTATAAAAAACAAAAGGACGATGGATAGTAAAGCAAACCAAAGTAAAGCAAAGCAAAAGAAAAGAAAAAAAAAAAAAGTGAGTCAGGTTAAAGGACAATTTATAGAGAGCCGTGTCATCTATAGTGATTTTCTGCTAAACTATTTACCTCTTTTTCATCTGCATAGTAGTTTCCTCAATCTGACTTCTTATGCAAATCCGGTTACTGATCAATTGGTTTATTATAACACCAAGATGAATTATAAAGATGTGATTAAGTCTTTTTTTTTTTGCACTTCCCTTTTTTCACCCCCCCCCCAAACGCAGGAGATAAATACTGTGAAATCTATCTCTTACTGAGCTAACCAGTAACCTACAAATCATTCGCTAATCGAGAGTATACTCTCATATTCTTGGTTATTATCATTTACATATTGAGGCGGTACAGTTTGATTTTATGTGATAATGCAATGTTTTTCCATGCGTTTCACACCTCGATAAAATAAGTTTTTTATAAATATCAGATCTATTTCTACTTCAGAAAATTTCTGCATCGGTATCATTACTTAACAATTTTATTATATTCCTCCCTTTACTCGGTTTCATAAAAGTTAGATTTACTTTGCAATAAATTACACAAAAAAGGTGAATTCTATGGTATGTCTCTGCGTTTCATTCTTTTTATAGGCTATACTTTCACCAGCTTTGTATTTCTTCATTACCTTTGTGATATTATTATTATCATTATCCAAAGATAACTAGGCGATGAATCCGCGGGTCGATTCTATCTACTCGATTTAACTTCTCTTTGTGACAAAACCCTATCTTCGTTTGT
>NC_051402.1:5670638-5675638 GCF_015228065.2 Penaeus monodon
TTCCAAGCATCACGTTTCAAATTTTCTTCCAAGTTCACAGTGATAAAACCAGATGCGAGCTTATTCGAATTTATGTGTCGGGCAGTTTTTTTGTTTTTTTTTTCATCGTCTTGTCTTTTGTTTTCGATTTTTTTCGACTTTTTCTTTACTTCGTCGCTGTTCTTTTCTTTACTTCATCTTTACCGTCTTTTTTTAAACCTCTTCCTCTTTAAATACATCTTTTGCCATCATCCTTGACCGTGATGCCAAATGATGCCTAAATCAGATTGGGGAGAGTGAGCGAGAGAGAGAGAGAGAGAGAGAGGGAGGAGAGAGAGAGAGAGAGAGAGAGAGAGAGAGAGAGAGAGAGAGAGAGAGAGAGAGAGAGAGAGAGAGAGAGAGAGAGAGAGAGAGAGAGAAAGACAGAAAGAGAGGAAGAGAAATAAGTAAAACGATGACAGAGAGAAAAATATATTCAAATCGAAAAAAATGAAAGGAAAACAAAGAAATTGAAATAAAAATGTAAGAGAAGAGAGGAGAAAAGGGAGGAAACATGAACAGAGATCAGAGAAAGGCCATAAAAAAAAAAAAAAAAAAAGAGAGAGAGAGAGAGAGAAGGAAGTGTCATTCCGAGCCCCAGTTTCCCAAGTGACAACACAACCCAAACAAAGCCAAGGGTCTCCTCCTCCCTCTCTCCTTCTCCTTCTCCTCCTCCTTTTTTCTTTTCCTTCTCCTCCTCCTCCTCCTTCTTTTTCTCCTTCTTCTTCTTCTTTTTCTTTTTTCTCCCCCCCTCCTCCTCCTCCTCCTTCTGCGGCTCGATGGAAATACACTTTTCCTTTCGGAACTTTGCCGCTGGGTAGAGTTTTCGTGAATGGGCTTTTTTTTTGGGGGGGGGGGGGGGGGCGGGGGGCTTTAAAGAAGCGCTGGTCATCTTTGGGTGTAGTTGTTTTTAGGCAATTGGTATGATTGTAGAGCATTTTGGATGGCGTAGTTGGGCCAAAGTGTTTTTTTTTTTTTTTTTATCTTTGGGATTATTTCTCCTCTCTCTTCTCTTCTCTTTCTCTTTTTCCTTCTCCTCCCTCCCTCTCCTTCTCATCTTCTCCCTCTCCCTATCTCAAGGTAGAAGGAGGGGAGGTAAAGCCTGACACCAGTTATGTTTTTGACACTTTCAATTTCATATACTTAACTGCCAGTAATTTTCCATTCGCAAAGACAGATTACCAGTTCTTCGTAATTGCTATGTCCAGTGTTAGGTGTTTCGTTAACAAACGCTACATGTACTAATGCATAACAACAATAACAAATTATGTTCTTATTCATGTTTTGTTTATTTAATATTGGTCTATTCCGATGAGACATTCGAAGGTTGAATCCCCGGATATACGCTAACGCTCCTTAACATTCCTAAGAAAGAAAAAGTGAGAGATGAAAAAAAAAATCTATGAGGAAAAAATATGCAAATACTCTGGCTCCCATTCACCCGCAGGTGACCCCGACGGTGGGGAAACCGGCGGCTGGTTTCGCTCCTGACGCCGCCAGGAGCCGACACCGGGCTCTGGCACCACGTCACACCCAACCGATTTTAACGAAAAGTGAAAAAGGGATCCGGGCGAGCCAGGCAGGGGACCCGACCCGCCACCTGCGTGACCCACAAACCTTCAGCTCCTTCACCCGTCATCGTGCTTCGCCCCCACCCGCTCCTCTCCCCCTCCCTCGCCCTCACCTTCTCCCCCCCGCCGCCAGCTGGGCCAAACAAGCGCCTTTTCTCGGCCTCAGAAGCGACTTTCCTCCTCCTTCTTGCGCCGAGGACGAACTCGAGCCTCGAACCCTCGAGATGAAGAGCTCCACCCTCCTCCAGGAGCCAAAGGTAGCCTCCAGGAGGACCTCCGAGTTCTTGAATGAAAACTTTCGCTTTCGTTTGGAGGTTGAACGAGTGCTGCGGCCTCACACACGCCGGGCATGTTAACCACGTCGCCGCACCCGCCGTGCGATTTGCTCGTCAGTCGTCGCGACGTTGAGACAAGAACGAAGCGTCGCTCTCTCGCCCTCCGCGTCGCCGGCACTTCCAGGAGAACCAGATGGCGGAGTCAAGGTAGCGAGCGGGGGGAGGGGGAGGGAGGTGAGGAAAGGTGTCGAGGCCGCTGACACGGTGCCAAGAGTGCCCCATATGGTGACGCTCTGGCGGCACTGCGAGGGCGAAGAGCCTTGAGTCTGCAGCCGAGGTCACTCCGTCTCCGCTCCCCGCCTCGCAGTGCCTCCTCATAAGGGACACCCCTCACTGTACGCGGCCCTACCATATCTCCTCAACTCCACATAACATGCGCAAACCCCAAGTCCAAAGTGCGCTGCGTCCCGATACTGAGAATAATAGCCTTGCGACGCCCATCTGGAGAGGCACTCCGAAAGAGGGACCAAAGAAGACGAGACTAAGAATAAGAATCCGCACACGGCACGATTCGCTGCCACAGCAAAAGCCCTTCCTTCGCAGCCTTACGGCCCCGAACAACCGACGTGAGAGGGAAAAAGGGAGGAGAGGGGAAACATGTGTTGTTCCGCCGTGAAGGAGGGCAGGGTCACGCAGCCCGCCCGACCCTACATGTTAGATATCTTAGGCGGGGATGGGGATCGGAGGGGGGTCCTAGCGCCTAGTCTACGATTCCTTATGTTCTGAAACGTGTTTACTATCATACATAAAGAGAAGCCAGAGGGTGAGGGGTAGAGAAGAAAGAGGGAAATGAGATGTATCGAAATAGAAAATTAAAATAATTAAAAGAAAGAATGTACAAGATAAAATACTGGCGATGCCGCGGGATTGTACATAGCTGTGCCGCACTGACACACCTTCCACCAACAACCTGGAACCATCTGCGGCGTGTCAACAGATAGCAGAAAAGGAAGAACCATCTGTTCCACGTGTCCTGCCACCTGTGCAAACATGAGTCATTTATATACGGCGTAAATCAGCTTAGTACCTGTCTGTTTCCCTCAAGATTAGGATAAGGGTCCAAATAATGCAAAGTTGCGGTTCATGTACTCAAAATATGATAATGACCAATAAACTTCGTATTCGGGATCAAGTAGGTTGCTTCTACTTGGTGCTCAAAGTCTTTCTTCATGTCCAATGGTCGTCCTCAAGGTACTGAAAGTCGTCCTTCAGAATCTGGAGTCCTTGATTTGTTGCCAGATGCTGAGGTTTCTCTCTCTCTCTCTCTCTCTCTCTCTCTCTCTCTCTCTCTCTCTCTCTCTCTCTCTCTCTCTCTCTCTCTCTCTCTTATATCTTCTTTCAATTATTCTCCGTTATCTTTTTTGTTCTGCTTCTTCGTTTGCTACTTTTTATTTTGATTAATTCTTTGTTTTCATTCATCTGCTTCTTTTTGCTTTATTACTCCCCGTTCTTTTCTCCTTCTTCTGATTTACCCTTATTTTCCTCCCATTTCACCTGTTTTCTTCATCCTCTTCTTCTCCTTTCATTATTTTCCTTCTTCCGCAGCTCTTAACACTTTCCATTTTCTCTCGCACAAAAAGACAAATGAAAGAAAGGGATTGTTTTTGTGGAAGATCTTTTAGGCTCGTCGATTGAAATTCAGTTTAAGTACGTCAAAAGAAGTTTTTTTAAAAGTCGCCAACATATGTTTCCTAATAGTTTATTTTCTTCTATCTATGTTTGTCAGAATGTGCTTGTCAATAGAGGTTTTATGTTAAGCTCACCAACCGAATTTTTTTTTGCTTTTTTTTAGAGGAGAAATTTCCAAAGCTCGTTAACAGAAATTTTGAAGGTCTCAGCAAACGCTCGTCAATAGATGCTTCTTTAAGCTCATTAACACAAACCCATGGCCAGAATTTTTATAAGCTCATCAACATATGCCCTTCCATATTTTTTTCCCTAAGCTCATCGACATACATACATACGTTTTTTTTTCCTTCCTTCCTCGCGGTCATGGCTAAATGAAGAAGGTCTCTTGGGAAGAAAATGGATCTCCAAACACCTTCAGGATTGGTTTGTCTTACCATGTGGGAACGCCAAGGTAACAGACAATGGCGGATTATTCACAGCAGTGATCATAAACACGCACATCATCACACACGCATGATTACACATAGCTCATATACACGCGCACACAATCAATAATACGTACATGCAAGAAAGCGGAAAGGAAAGGTAGATAATCGAAATGTATAAAATAAGAAACGAAAATTACAAAATCAAAATAAAGAAGGAGAAGACGAAGAAGAGAAGAAGACGAAGGAAGAAGGAGAATGGGGAGGAAAAAGGGAAGGAGAAGAAGGAAAAGAAGGAGAAGGAGAAGGAGAAGGAGAAGGAGAAGAAGAAGAAGAAGAAGAAGAAGGAGAAGAAGAAGGGGGACAAAAGACACGAACTCTCACTTTCCTCACACGTCGTCACTCAAGTCCATCGGCCAGATACTCACATATTCATCAAAAACATAAAAAAATAGGAGACTTAAATCACAACCCATCGATCAGCTTCACTCGCCGAGACAGCATAGGCCTATCACACCGACGTGAGCCTCATTGTGAAGGTCTCAATGAATGTTAGCACGGCCTTGATAACAGAAGGAGAAGGGGATGGGGGGAGGGGGCGAGACAGGTAGTTTATGATAATGCAAACTTCACCCGTTGAGGAATGCACAGCTGTTTGCTATGGGCGCCATTTTGCATACGGTTTCGCTGTGGGTGAACTATAACGCAGCGTCCCTTTGTCCTGGATATGGATATTTCTCGACGGCGATGTTAAGTAAAACAGCGGAAAGTATTTGATAACGTAGCTCCACCTATTCCGTACAAAAGCTGGAATCTTGGCGTGGGTGGAGGGGAATGTGGAGGAAGTGGACGAAGCGAGGTGCGTGTAGGAGGGAGATAATGGACAGGAGAGAGGTGGGTGGATGGGGGAGAAAGAGAGTGAGCGAACGAGGGGAGAAAGAGGAGGAGGAGGAGGAGGAGGAGGGGTGGAGGGAAAGGAGAAGGGTGAGAGGTGGACGAGGGGGGAGGGGGTGGGGTAGGGC
>NC_051402.1:5683138-5688138 GCF_015228065.2 Penaeus monodon
GCATATTGAATGCACACTCTCCCGGTAAATATTAAAGACGAAAGCAGTTCCTAATGCGTTAACTTTTAGAAAGAGGAGGAGAGGTAACTTTTCAGAGGCCATTCTGTATTAAAAACAAATCTCGTTTACCAGAGATTACGAGACGAAAACAATTGAAAAAAAAGTCAAGTATACGGAATAACAGGGAAAAAAAGAGTAAGTTCCTCGGCAAAAACCTGCGAGACGAATTGAAAACACATCATAAATCCACTAAAACCGTCAACAGATTTCGGTATTACGCAAAGAAGAGTGTATTTGCTCAGGAGAGTCAGACGCAAAGATAAACAAATATTTGTAATCTTCGCACCCGTGGCTCCCATGTTTCAGACGGCCGCCGCTAGAGGGCCGGTGACTCACCCTGGGGAACACCGCGTCCGGATTCTCCCTTGCCTGAACGCACGCACTCACACTCACTCATTTATTTACTCAGCAAGAAGCCGGGCGCGAGGAGACTCAAATTTCATGGGTGTTGCACTTACAAAGGCGGTCTCTGTTGGGACACCTTCGTAAGTGGCAAGAGAAATATTGCGCCGCCGGCATTATGTCTTGGGGGCTGCAGCGGCTGGAAACTAATATATGCAGGACTTCTGGGTTTATATTAGTGTGTGTGTGTGTGTGTGTGTGTGTGTGTGTGTGTGTGTGTGTGTGTGTGTGTGTGTGTGTGTGTGTGTGTGTGTGTGTGTGTGTGTGTGTGTGTGTGCGCGCGCGCGGGGGAGGGGGGCTTAACTGCGCTCACAAAAAACATCATAACGTTCCTTGTGCGTCATCTCAAGTGCACTTACTTGTACGACCACATAAATAACTACTTACTCTGTCAACCAGGCGATAATTAAGCTTTAGGTGTGTGCAGACATTATTCCAAGGCGCATTTTTGAGGATGTAAGGTGGAGACTCTCTTTCTTCTTTCTCTCATTCTTTTATTCTTTCATTCTCTTCTCTCTCTTTCTTTTCCTTCTTCTCTTTTCCTCTCTCGTCTTTTCTCCTCTCTCTCTCTCTCTTCTCCCTTCTCTCCTCTCTCTTCTCCCTTCTCTCCTCTCTTTTCTCTCTTCTCCCCTCTCTTTTCTCCTCTCTCCGTTCTCTCTCTTCTCTCTTCTCTCTCACCTCTTCCTCCTTCCTTCCTTCAACACTCTCCAATATGAAAAGTAAAAGCTAAAAAAACACACGTCCATTCCCTCGCCCATTTAACTTTAGTGTTAAAAAAAAAGAAAGAAAGAAAAAAAAATGTGTGTGTGTGTGTGTGTGTGTGTGTGTGTGTGTGTGTGTGTGTGTGTGTGTGTGTGTGTGTGTGTGTGTGTGTGTGTGTGTGTGTTTGCGCGCTTTGTGGATGTATTAAGGTACACATAATCATCAATCAAACCGTTTGAAATCCATATCAAATTGCTTTTTCACAACTTTAAAGACCTCAGACAGATGAGCTTTGGCTCGAGAGCCGAAATTGCTTATGTGGGTAAATGTGTTTATGTAGGAAGAGATGGCGATGATGATGATGGAAGGAGGAGGAGGAGGAGGAGGAGGAGGAGGAGGAGGAGGGGAGGAAGAGGAGGAGGAGGAGGGGGGAGTGGGAGGGAGGGAGGGAGGAGGAGGGGGAGGGGAGGAGGAGGGGGGGGGAGTGGGAGGGGGGGAGGGAGGAGGAGGAGGAGGAGGAGGAGGAGGAGGAGGAGGAGGAGGAGGAGGAGGAGGAGGAGGAGGAGGAGGAGAGAAGGAGAAGGAGAAGGAAGAAGGAGAAGAAGAAGAAGATGATGAATGAGAATGACAAGAAGAAGGAGAGGTGAAAAATAAGACGATAAATGAAAAGTCAAAACAAAGAGAATGAGAAAGAAGAAACATGAAAAGAAAGTATATAAAAATTCCACTTCAAAATGTCCAATTCTCACGATATAATGCCATTCACAAACCTGCATGAAAAAGCAAAAACTAAAACGCAAAACAAAAACACACACAAAATAATAATAATGACAATAAAAAAAAAAAAACATACATTATGAAAAATATCTTGAAATAACTTTACTTTCCTTCATTACCCTACCTTGATTTAACCTCGCAAAGTGAATACTGGAGCGAAGATAAACCATTATTTCTAACGTCGAACCACGAAGGGTACTTTATGTTCAATTACTGAGGTCATTACGGCGACAAGGTAATCCTATGTGTCTTTGAACTACTACTTTCATTTCATTCGCTCTTTGTGTTTCTTGATATTTTTTTTTCTTTGTTTGCCTTCTCTTTCTCTCTTTTTTCCTCTCTTTCCTATAGACACACGCACGCGCGCGTGCACACGCGTGCGCACACACACACACACACACACACACACACACACACACACACACACACACACACACACACACACACACACGAAGAGAGAGAGGAGAGAGACGAAGAGGAGAGAGAGACGAGAAGAGGAGAGAGGAGAGGAGAGAGGGAGAGGAGAGAGAGAGAGAGAGAGGAGAGGGAGAGAAGAAGAGTGGAAGAGATGAGAGAGAGAAGAAGAGAGAGAGAGAGAGAGAAGAAGAGAGAAGAGGATGAGGGAGAGAGAAGGAAGAATACTGAGAGAGAGAGAGAGAGAGAGAGAGGGAGAGAGAGAGAGAGAGAGAGAGAGAGAGAGAGAGAGAGAGAGAGAGAGAGAGAGAGAGAGAGAGAGAGAGAGAGAGAGAGAGAGAGAGAGAGAGAGAATAAGAACAAGAAAAGCAAGACCAAAGGTTATCAGTATCAGCCCGGCCGTATCTGGCTACACTGGCACCGACCTTCGGGATGTGGTAACACTGATAGATGGTTTCTCTCCATGGGCGAAACGTGACACAGGGAATCCACATGGGACGCTATAATTAGCAGGTATGCGATAATGCAGCTAATAAGCGGGTTGCGATTGGGTGTTTTATGTCTGCGACGTTGGTAATATTTGTCAGATGTGCAAAGGTGAATGTTAAGTTACGCTGTTAAAATTCAACACACTGCAAGCGTAAAAATGGTATTCGGATGTACGTACTTCACGAGATGACAGCGTGGGAGAGAATGAATAATTAATATATATATATATATATATATATATATATATATATATTATTATATATATAAACATATAATATATATATATTTATATATATTATATATATTATATATTATGTATATATATATATATATATATATATATATATATATATATTTATTCATATATATACTATATAAGATAATACACACACACACATATTCATGTGTGTGTGTGTGTGTGTGTGTGTGTGTGTGTGTGTGTGTGTGTGTGTGTGTGTGTGTGTGTGTGTGTGTGCGGGTGTGTGTATTAAAGTTTCAATAAATAAATAAACAAGAAAAAAAAAATTACGACCATGAACTCAATGATTCAACTGGAAACACACGATTCTCTTCTTCTAGGAAAAAAAAGAAAGAAAAATTACCAAAGAAAGTATGAAAATAATAACAATAAAAAAATGAATGAAGGATAAAAATAAAAACAAGCCTCGAACGATAACAGCGAACGATAAGAGACGCCACAACCTTTCTTTTCTATTACGAACCTCTTTAGGCAGAGACCGCGAGCACAAACATAGACACGCGTCCTTGACCAGTCTATACGCACGAGGGGAACAACAACGCACCGTTTCCGAGATGTATATATGGTAAATATTCAATGTCTACACAATATTTCTTTATCTGGAAAATCTGATGTCCCAATATGGATTCACGGAGAGCTGAAAATAGAGGGTACAGCTGTAAGCAAACCGTTTGGGGAAAATGAGAGAAAAAATACGCACGCACACGCATACGTACTCGCACGCGTACGCAAAAACACACACGCGCACGCACACACGCATATACGAATGATATTGGGCAATTCTTACAATGCAAGATACTTTTTTCCATAGTGATTATACTTGTGATAAAAATGACGAAAATTTTGATGTTTTGTTGTGGAAAAATTATGGTTTAACAGGGGCTGTGGTTCGGCAGTTCACCAGAAGAAAAGTTATTTCATTGCCAATGAGCGTTGGTTATTTTATACATTTTCACTGCGTAAGATATAATGTTCTTCGATGTCATTTCGTAGCTTACTTACCGTTTACAATACAATTGTAATATTTCGGTTGTTCCTGCATTGTCTCGGTCAATGCTGCTTTGTAAAGATCCGTCTCTATTTTCTTTTCTTTATACCTTGTTTCTTTAACTATTTACTTTTTCATGCCTGGTACACAGTGAACAGTTTGCGGCATCACACACGCACACATGCACTCCCACATCTTAATGCATTTTTTTTTTTTAGATTCTCAATAACACGAACATCCTTGAAAACGATCTTGGGCGTCTGGTCAGAGTTTGGTCTAGCGGGAAGCAGGACAAGCAGGCAAGCAGGCAGGCAGGACAGGCAGGCAGGCAGGCAGGCAGGCAGGCAGGCAGGCAGGCAGGCAGGCAGACAGGCAGGGATCGCTCTCCTGCTTTCTCTTTCTCTCTTAATGTCTGTCTATTTCTGTATGTCTATCTCCCAAACTCTGTCTTTTTAGCAATCCGTGTATATGCATACATATATTCTGCTTGTGTGTGTGTGTGTGTGTGTGTGTGTGTGTGTGTGTGTGTGTGTGTGTGTGTGTGTGTGTGTGTGTGTGTGTGTGTGTGTGTGTGTGTGTGTGTGTGTGTGCGTGCGTGTAGTGGAGTACGCGTGTACATCCCTCTTTTCCATTTGCCCTTAATGATTTTGCTCACGATGGATGTATGCAAATGAAATTATGATGAACAATAATGACATCCTGGCTTAAAGAGTCCCACGGAGGAGGAGGAGGAGGAGGATAATGAGAAGAAGAAGAAGAAGAAAAAGAAGAAGTAGAAGAAAAAGAAGAAGAAGAAGAAGAAGAAGAAGAAGAAGAAGAAGAAGAAGAAGAAGAAGGAGAAGAAGAAGTAGTAGTAGAAGAGACCAGAATTAAAATAAGCACATGAGTAAAAATAAGTAAAATAAGTAA
>NC_051402.1:5690638-5693138 GCF_015228065.2 Penaeus monodon
AAGACAGGTGTTACAGGGTACAGATCAACTTCCAAACACTGGAGTTCGTTATAGTAATTACAGTGACGGCTTGTCTTCTGAATACAGAGGTTTGTTACAGGAATGACTGTGAGGCCGAGTACAGTTCTTCTGGCCTGCAGGCTGTGGCGGCCAAGTAATTTCATTTCCCTTGGAATGCGTCTGGTTCGCTAGATGCAGTCCTCTAATACTTTCACTGCAATGTCCTGTCCCCCACGGTAGCATTCCTTCTCTTGTGGTGCAGTTCTCTCACGAGGCATTGTTCTTCTTCCCATGGCACCATTCTTTCTAGCGTGGCACCACTCTCTCTAGCATGGCATCATTATATGCTATGGCACCAAGCTCTCTCTCATGGCATCATTCGTTTTCCCATTATGGTGCCATTCACTTTCCCATGGCATTATTTCCTGCCTATGGGTCCATATTCTCTTCCATGGAACCATTCCCTTTTCCATGGCACTGTCTCCTCTCGTCATGGTACCATACTCACCCCAACCTCACTTTTTCTTCCATTCAGTCGCATCCCATTTCCTTCTTCTGAAATTGATTCTTTTTCTCTCTTTTCCCTAATTCTACCTGCTCTGTAATTTTCATCGCATGAGTGCAAAAACAGCAAAAAATGAATGAAAAATAAAACGCTGAAACTTTTAGCTAGAACGAAAACTTAAGACCCGTAACGCACTACATTTTACGATTCTGGCTGTGACGTAAGTCCTATAAGAATAACAGCACAACCTACAATCATAACATCACTAATTTTAAATATTGGGAAAACAATAGAGAAAAAACAGCAGCATTATCACGTGTCATCGGTAGGAACACCAAAGTGAGCAAGCATGCGCTATACAAGGTTATGTGGAATTCGACACCGTCAGGAAATCAAAGCAGGTTGCAGTGCATGACAGTATGCATTCCTTTGTCACCTCGTTTCATTTTTCAATTGCTTTTAAACTGAAAATCGACACTTTATAATATGTTAATCATGCAGAGCATTACGTCTAAATATTATCGAGTGTTCTCGCATTGGTTTTAAACATTTTTTTAAACATCTATTAACCCAAATACGAGAATTGGAGATATTTGAATTATTTACAGCTATAAATCATCAACCGCGCTCGCTTCCTAATGCAGTAATCATCGCCCCCGACTTGGGCCACGGTTGAAGTTCGGAAAGGCACCCAGTCAGGCAAGGACGGCGCGGCAAGACCAAAGGCCAGCAAGGACACCGCCTCAGCCCGGACAGGGAGACCCAGGCTTAAAACAGGATCATAAAACAAGGTCGAATGATCAGTAACACAAAAAAATATAAAGAAAAACAGCTGTTGATTTAAAAAAGAAAGCACGAAAGGTTATTTTATTTCTCGGCTGCTGACGAAGACGACGGCGACGACTCGGCAAGGTCGGCTTTTGAGAGGCACGACCTTGTGATATAAACTATTGCCAAGTTCAGCCTAGGCAGTGACTGGCAACACTGGCCAGTGACGTCACGGCGAGTTTATTGTTGAGTGAAAATTTTTGATAAACTCCAAAGACAGGTACTGAAGGTCTGGTCGCCATCGCTAGTGGATCAAAAATCTAGTTATTACGATTGCCATAGAAAAGTGTCTAAAAATACTTTCACAACTGCGACTCTAAATAACACTTCAAGAACAGTAACGCCCGCATTTCCTATCTCCTCCTTTATCCCTTCTCCTTCACTACATTCATCTCTTCCTTATCCTTTCCTCCTCCTTTTCTCCCTATTAAGACGAGTTACTGAACACCTGGCGAGCTACAACAACATGCAAAATGATCAGACGAAATTTACGAATTCCAGCCAATGTTGTGCCTGTGACTATGTGTATTTGCACGGACGCTTATTCGTGCGTGCCTCCCCACACGCTCATGTCATCAAGGGCAATGCCTCTAAAGCCTCCATGCCCTTACCCATACCCGCGAGTGGTCACGACTCGGGTATATAAGCTGGAGCAGGAACAAGGTCGAAGCCTGAGGGCGGGGCAGGGTACATGGGTACGCGTTCAGGGGATGGTTAAGGGGTGGGGGAGGAGGGCCGGGTGTGTCGCTTAAAGGATATATGGCGGTTGTTGAGCAAAAACAGTAGCAGTAAAAGTTCACTATATCATTTGAATATCACTGACACCCACTTATACAATAACTTGATGGAGGCGATGGTAAGTATAAGCATTAATCTAAGTCATTGTTAGCGATTTTGCACACATGTCCCGACACAGAGAAAACGGCCTCCTGCTGTTCCTATCACCGAAGCCAACTTTTCCGCTTCGATCACTTACAAATCTCGCAAAAGGCATAAAATTCAGTGTTACCTTCGTTATCAATCGACATTTCAAGTCGGCTGATAAAGTAAAACGAAAAAGGTAAGTAAATACAGATCCAATTTTCTTCGCTCGACAACTGAACGCTCTCTCTCTCTCTCTCTCTCTCTCTCTCTCTCTCTCTCTCTCTCTCTCTCTCTCTCTCTCTC
>NC_051402.1:5698138-5700638 GCF_015228065.2 Penaeus monodon
GTGGTGGTGATAGTGATGGTGGCGGTGGTGGTGATAATAATGGTGATGGTGATGATGGTGATGATGAGGATAATGATGATGATAATGATAATGGTAATGGTAATGGTAATGGTGATGATGATAATGATAATAATGATCGTGAGGAGGGGGAGAAGGAGGAAGATGAGAAGAAGTAGGAAGAGGCGGTGTTGGTGGTGGAGGTGGAGGGCGCCGTGATTAACCCACAAGGGAAACCAATTTGTGCGCCTTCATCCATCATTACCTTGGATGTCTTCTCCTTTTCCTTCATCCTTTCCAAATTTTCCTCTTCGTTTCACTCATCAAAGTCCCTTTCGCTTTCCTCCTCCTCCTTCTTCTCCTATGTTTCATTCCCCTTCGCCACTTCCTCTTCCTCCTCCTTTTCCTATTTTTCATTCCCCTTCGCCACTTCCTCCTCCTCCTTTTTCTCCTCATCATCTCCCCCTCTCCACCTCCCTCCTTCCTCCCTCCCCCTTCTTCCGCCCTCCACCTTACTTTTCCTGTCCGGTCAAGAAATTCCAGTTCGAGGCAAAGCGAAGCAGTAATTTGAGGCTTCGAGCGATGTCTCTGAACCCGGTCGGCGCAGGTGCTTGGCTCTGCTCGTGGCGTTTGATTTTTTTTTATCATTATTTTGTCTATTTTATTTTTATCTATTCATTCTATTTATTTATTTATCTATTTATTTAGTTTTGTGTGTGGGGGGGGGGAATTTTTTTTTTTTTTTTTTTTTGAGGGGTGAGGGGGAGGGGGGAATTAATTATTTATTTTATTGCTCTTGGGGAGTATTATTCAATTGTTTTTTGTTGTTGTCTTTTCACTTTTTTATTTCCCGATGTGATAGAATTTGGTTTTGCGTTTGGGTATCATAATTTTTCTCTGTTTTTTTTTAATCGTTTGTCAACGAGTTAAAATCTGTTGATTACTTTCGACATTTTTTTTTCGTGATTTTTTTTTCTCTTTTTTCAATAATTTGTTATGTTTAAGTTTGGTTCTGTCCTTTGTGTTAAAGAATTAAAGCTACTTTATTGTGTTATTTGCATCACATCCCGCAGCCATTTCAATTCACTTCATTCCTTTGTTATTTATTCATTAACGTTTTGTATCTTGCTTCAATTTCCTTTTATTTATTTATTTCCTTTCTTTCTTTATTATCATTATTCATTATCAATTTTTTTTTTCATTTTTATTAATTAATTCATTTTCTTAACCGGACAAGTATTTTAACCTTGACATTATCCTTTCATTTCAGATTCGCGATTTGTCGATTAAACCGGTCTCTTGCAAAACAACATCAGTAATCCAGTATTTTCTCATTACTAGCCGTGCGTTTTTGTGTCTGTTATTTCAACTGTCATAGAATTTTTTATTTTTTTTTATTGCTATTATCATCTATGGTACTATTATTTTCATTATTGTACTGCTATGTTATTATCATATCAGTATTATTATCCTTATTTTCATTATCATTACCATCATTATTTTTATATGTTATTATTATTTTTATTATTATATTTATTACCATTATCAATGTTATTATCTACATGAAAATCAATATAATTATTATCAACATAGAAATCAATATCATCATTCTTACCATGAATGAAAATATTAATAATATCATTATTACTATTATCATTATCATCATTAGTATCATTATCTATCATTATTATTATTGTTATTATTATTACTATCAATATTACAATTATTATCAACATAATCATCATAACAGAATTATGACCTTTATTATCATCGCTTATATTCTCATTATTATCATTGTTATTGTTATCACCAACATTATCACAGGTTTTTATCACTATAATTATATTTCCTATCAGTATTACTCCAGTATTACCATCACCGTCATTACTACCATTAGAGCTATTATCATCATCATTAGTATCATTACTATAATTTTCATTACCACTAGCATTCTTAATATTATTAGCAATATGACTGTTATTTTATCATTACCATTAGCACTCTTATCATGATCATGAATAAAGTTTGTTTTTTAGCATCATATCTCTACTCAAAAAAAAAAAAGAATAGCTGTAATTAGTATTCACTATAATATCAATTTTCCATCACAAAGATTATAACATTAATAATTTCCCATCAAAACGAACAGTCAGTTCCGAACACTATATACACTGCATGGCCAAGAATCTTACAAATTAGTGCATGACTCAGTTGCATTGGTGAAATCACACTGTGAGTCACCCATGAAATGCACGCGAAAGAAAACGGAATGTAAACACACAGATGGTCTTGCAAACAGGTGTTGAGCCGAGCAAACAGATAGACGCACACTCACTCACACACTCTCTCTCTCTCACACGCACACAGACATACACTCTCTCTCTCTCTCTCTCTCCTCTCTCCTCTCCTCTCTCTCTCACCTCTCCTCACTCTCTCTCTCCCCTCTCTCTCTCCCCTCTCCCCCTTTCCTTCCCTCCTCCCTTTCTCTCTCTCTCTCACCCTC
>NC_051402.1:5705638-5733138 GCF_015228065.2 Penaeus monodon
CTCTCTCTCTTCTCTCTCTCTCTCTCTCTCTCTCTATAAAAATTTTATATATATATATATATATAAAATTATTTGGGTTTTGTGTTGTTTGTGTGGTTTGTGTTTGTGTTGGTGTGTGTGGGGTGGTTTTGGGTGGGTGTGTGTGTGTTTTGGGTGTGTGTGTGGGGGTTTTTGTGCGTGCTGGTTTGTGTCGGGGTTCGTTGTGGGGTTGCCCCTCTTGTGCTTTTGTTTTTGGAAAAAAATTAAAATTTCCCATCTTTTCCCCCCTCCCCCAAACTAAATATTGAACTGACCTCGCCCTTTAAATTAATGCGTCTGGGGCCGGGTTTTTTTGGTTTTCCGAGTTTTGGGTTTTAAGCGGGGTTTTTTTTTTAAGGGGAATTGTCGGGGGATGTTTCAATTCCGGGCCAGGTTTATTTTCTTTTTTAAAAATTTTTGGGGCTGCGGGGGGGGTTTTGCTGGGGTTTTTGTGTTTTTTTTTTGTTTTTGTGTTTTGGGGTGTGTGTTGGTGTGTGTGTGTTTTGGTGTGGTGTGTGGGGGGTGTGTTGTGTGTGTGGGGTTTTTGTGTGTGGGGTGTGTGTTTTGTGTGTGTGGTGTTGGGGTTTTTGGGGTTTGGGTTTGAAATTTGCATGGGCACGGGGCCGGGGAAGGGAAAGGGAATGTCCCAACAAAAAATTCCCCCTTTCCCAAAAAAAAATAAAAAAAAATTTACAAAAAAAAACCCCCCCGGGGGGGTTTGTCCGGGGGAATTTACAAGGAAAAAGTAAAAAAACCCCCAGGGGACCCGGGCGGCGTTCGCCGGAAAAAAGGGGTTTTAATTTTTTTATTTAAAAAACCTAAAAACCGTCCCCCCGAAAAGGGAACCTCCGTTCGACCGGCGAAATTAAAAAGGGGAAGGGTTGACGAATTTTCCTTTAACTACACCGGCCGTAAAATCCTCAAAAGGGAAAAACCCCCAAAGGGGGGAAAATTTTTTAAAAAATCTTTGTTTCCCGTAAATTTTCGAAATGATAAGTTTTCCCCCAAAAACCCCCCCTTTTCCCTTTGGTTAAAAAAAAAATTTAACCGGGACGAAAGGCGGCCCCTTTCCCCTTTTTTTCCCCTTTTTTTTTCGGGGGCCGGCGCGGTTTGGGGGGCCCCCGGGGGGAAAATTTCAAAAAAAAGAGAATGCAGTTCGAAAAAAAAAAGTTGGGGTTAAGTTTTGATTTTACCGTTTTTTTTTTTAGAAACTGCCCACAATAAAAAAAATAAAATAATTTAAAAAACCTTTTTAGATTAAAGTTACAACAAAAAATTTTTTAAAATTTTGTTTTTTCTAAAGGGTTTTAAACACAAAAAATTGTAGTATCTTCAACAAATGTCCATAATAAAAGAAAAAAAAAAGGAGATTTTAGGGGCCCGAAAAAAAATACTTTTAAAAAAATAAGGGGGGGGGGGGAATTAATTTGGGTTTTAGGGAAATTTTAAAAGTGAGTTTGGAAAGGGGGCCGTTTAGATAAAGAGGGGGAAGGTTATTGGGTACTTTAAAATTTATACTGAAAAGAAGAAAAGAAGTAGAGGAAGAAAAAAAGAAAAGAAAAGAAAAGAAAAAAAACCCAGAAAAAGGGAAAGGAAGAAAAAAAAAGGGAAGAAGAAGAAGAAAAAAAGGGAAAAAGGAGGAGGGGGGGAAGGGGGGGGAAAAAAGGGAAGAAGAAAAAAAAAAGAAGAAGAAGAAGAAAAAAAAAAGAAAAAAAGGGAAAAAAGGGGGAAGGGGGGGAGGAAAGAAGGAAAAAAAAAAAAGGAAAAAAAAAAAAAAAAAAAAAACTTTTTAACTTAATCTAAAAAAAAAAAAAAAAAAAAAACCCCAATTTAAACAAAAAAAAAAAAATTTCCCAAAAAAAAAAAAAAAAAAACATTGAAGTGGGAGGGTTTTTTTACCTTTATTTTTTTTTCTTCCCCAATGCATTTTTTTCCTTTTTTTAAACCCCTTCCCCTTTTTCCCTTTTTTGTTTTCCTTTCACCTTTTCCCTTCCCCCTTCTCCTCTTTCCTTTCCTTTTGCCTTTTCCCCTTTTCTTTCTTTTTTTTATTTTCCCCCTTTTTATTGGTTTCTTCTTTTTTTTTTTCTTTCTTTTTCCCCCTCTCTTTTTTTCCCCCTTCTCTCTCCCCCTCTCTATCCTTCTCCCTCTCCTCTCTCTCCCTCTTAACCTTTTCTCCTCTCCTCTCTTCCTCCCCTCTCTCTCTCTCCCCCTTCTTCCTCTCTCTCTCCCTCCCTCTCCCTCCCCCTCCCCCTTTCCCCCTCCCCTCTTCCCCTCTCCCTTTCCTTCCCTCTCTCTTTCCCTCCCCCTCCCCCCTTTTTCTCCCCTTTTCCCCTCCCTCCTCCCCTTCCTTTCCCTCTCTCTTTTTCCCTCCCCCTCCCTCTATCTCTCCCCCTTTCCCCCCTCCCCCTTTTTCTCTCCTTTTTCCCCCCTCTCTCCCCTTCCTTCCTCCCCTCTTTTCCTCTCCCCCCCTCCTCTTTTCCCTCCCCTCCCCCCTCTCTCTCCCTCTCCTTCCCCCCCCCCCCCTCTCTTTTTCCCCCTTCCCTCCCTCCCTTCTCTCCCCTTTTCCCTCCCTCCCCTTTTCTCTCCCTTCCCTCCCTCCCTCTTTTCCTCCTTTCCCCTCCCCCCCCCCCTTCTTTTCCCCCTCCCCCCTCCATTTTTTCCCCAAAACATTTCAATCCCCCCTTTCAAAAAAATTTCCTTTCCCCTTTTAACACCCTTTCATAAATCTACAAACAAATACCAACCGGGGGAACCCAGGGGAAAAAAGGGTCTTGCAAAATTAACGGGGCAGGCTTATAAATCCCAAAAATTAAAGAATAAATGAATAAAGGGAGGAAGGCGGGAGAGGAGACAAAGGTGGAGAGGAAAAAAGAGGAAGAGAAGGGGAGAAGGAAGAGAGGGGGAGAGGGGGAAAAAGAGAAGAGAGAAAGAGAGAAAGAGAGAAAAAAGGGGAAGAAAAGAGAAGGAAAAAGAGGAGGGGAGAGAGAGAGAGAGAGGAAAAAGGATGAGAAGGAGAGAGGAGAGAAAAAGAGAGGAGAGAGAGAAAAAGAGAAAGGAGAGAGAAAAAAGGGGGAGAGGAGAGAGGGGGGAGAAAAGAGGGGGGAAAAGGGGGAGAGAGAAAGAGAAAGAGAAAGCTAGAGAAAGAGAAAGAAAGAGAAAGAAAAGGGGGACGAGAGAAAAGGAAAAAGGGAAAGAAGAGAAAGGGGAAAGAAAGAGAAAGGGGAAAGAGAGAGAAAGAAAAAGGAGGAGAAAGAAAAGAGAAAGAGAAAGAGGGGGGGGGGGGGGGGGGGGGGGGGCGAGAGAGAAGGAGAGGATGGAGAGAGAGGGGAGAGAGAGAGAGAAAAGGGAAGAAAAAGAGAGAGACAGAAAAAAGAGAAGACAAGAGAAAGAGGGGGGAGACAGAGAAAGAGGAGAGGACAGAGAAAGAGGAGAAAAGAGAAGAAAGAGAGAGAGAGAGCAGGGGAGAGAGAGAGAGAAAAGAGAGGAGAGAGGAGGGAGAGAGAGAAGAGGGGGAGGAGGGGGAAAAGAGAGAGGGGAAAAAGAGAGGAGGAAGAGAGGAGGGGAGAGAAAGGAGGAGAGAGGGGAGAAGGGGAGAGAGAGGAAAGGAGAGAGGAGAGAAAAAAAATGAGAAAGAGAGAGAAAAAAAGAGAAAGGGAGAAAAGGAAAAAGAAGAGGGGGAGAAAAAAAGAGAAGAGAAAAGGGGAAGAGGGGGAAAGGAGAGGGGAAAAGAGAGGGGAGGGGAGAAAAGGGGGGAAAGAAGAGAGAAAATGAGAGAGAGAGAAGGGGAGAGGGAGGGAGGGGAGGGGAACGAGGAGAGAGGGAGGGGAGAGGAGGGGAGAGAGAGAGAAGGGAAGAGAGGGAGAGAGAGAGGAGAGAGAGAGAGAGAGAAAGAGAGAGAGAAAAGAGGAGAAAAGAGGGGGAGAGAGAGAAAGAGAGAAGAGAGAGAAAAAGAGAGGGGGAAAAAGGGAGGGAATGGGGGGGAAAAAGGGGAAAGAGAGGGGGGAGATTTGGGAGAAAGAGAGAGAGAGAGAAGAGAGAGAGAGAAAAAGAGAGGGAAAAAGAGGAGAGAAAGGAGAGAGAGAGGAAGGGGAGAGGAGAGAGGGAGAGAGAAGGGGAGATGGAGGGAGAGAGGAGAGAGGAGGAGAAGGAGAAAAAAAAAAAAGGAGAAAGAGGAGAAAAAAGAGAAAGAGAAAAAAGGGGGAAAGGAGGAGAGAGAGAGAGAAAAGCGGAGGAGAGAGAGAAGGAGGGGGGGGAGAGAGGAAAAGAGAGAGAGAGAGAAAAGGGGGAAGGGGAAAAGAGAGAAAATAGAGAGAGTTTTTAAAAGAGAAAGAGGGGGGGGAGAAAGCGAGAGGAAAGAGAGAGAGAAGAAAAGGAGAAAAGGAGAGAGAGGAGAGAAGAGTTTGGAGCCGTGAGGAGGAGAAAAGGGAGAGAGAAGAGAGAGGGAGGATTGGAGAGAGAGAGGGAGAGGGGAAAGAGACAGAGCCCGGGACAGACGGGGACGGGACGGGGACAAACAGAAAATCGGAGAAATAAGGTCAAGAAGAAAGAGAGACACAGAGACGGATCGAGGGAACGAAGGAGCGAGATGACCTTGCGACATCTGTGCATCATTTCCCGCTGTGGTTTCGCGGGTCTTCTCAGTATCAGAGCAGTCGGAGTCAAGGCGCGCGCGCGCGCACACACACACACACACACACACACACACACACACACACACACACACACCCCCCACCACACACACGCACACGCACACGCACACCCACGGCACACGCACACGCACACACACACACACGTCTCCCTCAAAGACTCTCGAGGCGGTAAGGTCGAAAATCCTATGCATAAAGGGCAATTTCGGCGCCGGTAAAATACCTGTTGCCACTCCAGGGGGGGCGAAAATCAGTGGTTTCGCCTCAACCCTTTAACATTTCTGCATTTTTTTTTTTTTTGTTTTTTTTTTTTTGGCCCCTCGTTTTTTTTTTATTGTATTAGCGTATATTTTTTGAATTGGGGTTTACAGTGGGGGGTTTTTTGCCCCCCTTTCCCTTTCCCTTTTTCTTTCTATCTTTCTCTCTCCCTTTTTTCTCTTCTCCTCACTTCTCTCTCTCTCTCCCTTTCCGCCTTTTCAATTTTGGCTTCTCCCTCCCCCTCTACTTCTTCCTCTTCTTCCGCTTCCTTTCTCGCTCTACCTCTTCCTCCACCTCTCTCCTTCTCTCTCTTCCTCTCCCTGTCTGTCTGCCTGCTCTGTCTGCTGTCTGTCTGTCTGTCTGTCTGTCTGTCTGTCTGTCTGCCTGTCTGTCTGTCTGCCTTCTCTCTCTCTCTCTCTCTCTCTCTCTCTCTCTCTCTCTCTCTCTCTCTCTCTCTCTCTCTCTCTCTCTCTCATATTGTTCGCTCCCCTCCGGCAACAGCGTTGGGGGCTGTAGTTGTAGCCTCCCCCCCCCCGCCTCCCCCCGCACCTCTGCCTGCGTGGTGGCCGGTCCTTTTTCTTGCGCTTCGCTTCCTTGCTGGGGAACCGCCGAAATGCACGTAATCTTCAATTGTGGCCTCGCCTTGCATGTCAGGGGCCTTCGCAGTTGCAGCAGCGAGGTTTAACCAATTCCCCCTTCTCAATTTCGGCTCCTTCCTCTTCCTCTCTTCTCTCTCTCTTTTCTCTCTCCCCCTCCCTCTTCCTCTTCCTCCTCCTCTTCTTCTCCCTCCCTTTCTCCTTCTCACTCCCTCTCTCCCTTTCTCCTTCTCCCTCCCTCCACCTATACCTCTCTCTTTAATGCAAGACCTCCACAGTGCCAACCGCAACACAATGATGCTGTGGCTCGCCCCCCAGCCCGGTCGCGTGACATAATGCGGTGCAAAATTACCTGGAATTACTTCGCAACCCGAAAGAGAAAGAAGGGAGAAAGGGAGGGAGGGAGGCGGAGTGGGGAGGAGAAAGGGAGAGAGGGAGGGTGGAAGGGAGGGAGGGAGGCAGAGTAGGGGGGGAGAGAAAGGGAGAGAGGGAGCGAGGCAGATGGGGGGAGGGAGGGTGGAAGGGAGGGAGGGAGGGGGGGAGAGAGGAGAGAGGGAGAGAGGGAGAGAGGGAGAGAGAGAGAGAGAGAGAGAGAGAGAGAGAGAGAGAAAGCGAGAAAAAGAAAAAGAGAAAAAGAAAAAAGAAAAAGAAAAAGAGAGAAAGAGAGAAAGAGAGACAGAGACAGAGACAGAGCCAGAAACAGAGAAACAGAGACCTTCAGATGTCACCATGTTGTTTCTACCGAGGCCCTGGTGTTTAAAATTCAAACATCATGACCGTTACAACGTCCTTTTCCGGAATTCACAACACGCAAGGTAAGACCAAGGATTCAAGCAAGTCGCAGTTGCATTCATTCACAGGTAAAACTTCCCTGACTCTCCGTCTCCTATTCCAAGAAGTCTGTGAACGTACCTAAGTGTATTCTCATCGTGAGCGAAGTCTTCTGGTTATTTCATAACGACGGGAACCTGTGTCTTTTCTTTTGGAAACTCCGGACACTGAATATTATCGCTCGCCCCCGTAATCTGTATGTTGGTCTAACCATTATTATGGAGTGTTGGAGAATGACGACAATGACGGCAATTAATAATAATACGATAAAAAAGGAGCATTAAACAAGAAAACAGAAAAAAAAAAAAAATAAAAAACAGAGAGAGAAAGGAATCCCGAAGCACTTTGTTCCAACATACAAAATAACGATATTATGGGTGTCGCGTCTCCAGCTGATGTCAATGCAAAGACAATCATGAAATGTATCCGAGGAAAGTTCTCCACCCAAGAGGAGGTGTTACTTAATATTATACCAGGACGGATATCTGTGACGCGTTAGAAGTTTGCATTAATAGAGGGAGCTAACATGACTAATATGTCATGGTTTTATACTGGGATTAACATCTGTGACATTTCTCAGAATCTACTGTATTACATATTGCTAAGGTAATTAGAAATATGTTTGAAATTAGATTATGATATTTCAGTCGAAATCCGGTAGAGAATTAATGTTTTCTGACTTATACCTGAGTGATCTAGTCTGTGTTACTATTTCTGGTGAAAACTAATATATATCAATAGTTCTTTACTTTTAGCTATTCAAAAATATACTAAATATTAATATAATCTTGGTGAGTTCCTATTATATCTCACTCAATCTCTCTCTCTCTCTCTCTCTCTCTCTCTCTCTCTCTCTCTCTCTCTCTCTCTCTCTCTCTCTCTCTCTCTCTCTCTCTCTCTCTCAGTATAAAAATAACAATTATCACATTATCAAGGATAAATACTGAATTGATAAAAATTCTCACCGTAAACGAATCCAAGGTAAAATAATACAACGATGCATAATTGCCATCATTTTTTTTATTCATATCACGTTAAAATTTTAATTAATTATTTAAAGAGATCTCGTGATCTCAATTTGGTCCGTGATAATTTTTTCTTCACCATTTCCGGATTCTCAGACATTTTTCCCCTTATTTATTTTCTTTAATTGGGGCTTGTTTCCCCCCCCCCTATCTCCGGATTTGGGGAATGTCTCTTTCCCATATCCGGATTTTGGGGAATGTCTCTTTCCCATATCCGGATTTTAAGCTATGCTTCTTCCACATCTCCGGATTTCTGGCCTAATTTTTTTTGGCCATGCTTCTTTCCCATCTCCGGATTTTTGGCCTGAAAGATTCGTGGGTATGTCTCTTCCCCGTCTCCGGATTTTGGCCTGAAAGATTTTGCCATGGTTTTATGCCCTTTATATCCGGATTTGTGGCCAATGTTCTTCCATATTCCGGATTTTGGGGGTTTTCCAATAGATTTGGAAAGGTTTTTCATAATCCGGATTTTGGGTGAAAGTCGGTTTCCCCATATCGATGGGAAGTCATCTTCCATTCACAGGTTTGGGGATGATATTCCCATATGGGTTTTGAATGTCTTTCAACAGGATAATTCCATTGCAATATCCGTTTGGGAATGTCTTAATATCGGATTTTGCCGTGTATTCCCTAGATTTGAAATGTCGTTTCCAAGCGTGATTCTGGGGAAGTCCATATAGGATTGGAATATTATTCTCCTAGCCGGATTCTATGTCCCTAAAACCGGTTTAAAATGTTCAAACAAATCTATTTTTCTGTTTAATTTGGCCTGCCGCATTACCCATCTCCATAATGGCACTAAAATTTTTGCCATGTTTTCTACGGATGTGGCCAGTTTTTCTCCCATCCGGATTGGATTGCAATAGATTTAAAAAGGTTTTCTAAACCGGCATTTCTTTGGTGTGATTCGGTTTTCCACCCAATAAACATTCAGCATAACTCATCTTCCTGTCACAAGCTGTCTGGATGATATTCCCATCCCTGAATTGAATCATGTGTCAACAGAAATAATATACCAGTTGCAATAGCGTTGCATGGAAGATAATTTAGTATTTTTGCCCCGTTATTCATAATTTTGAAAAAAAGGTGTTTCCAGCGTGCCTGGGGGAAAAGCAAAAGAAATATTATTTTCTAGCCTGATACTCTATGTCCCTAAAACGTCTAATTTTCAAATCAAATAATTTTCAAGTCTAATTTGATCCTCCCGACATGAACGCCATCTGTCACCAAAAGGACTAACAATTACTATATGAATGCTAAAGGTGATAAGAAAAAAAGAAAAAAGAAAAAACGGTGACTTAATGTTTAACTTCATCCGGAAGTTAACCATTTTGTTTCAGGTTAAATTAAAAGAGATGTTGGTTTGAATGTGAAAACGAGCGTCGAGCGGAGACAAGGAGAGCATGGCCGCGCAGAAGTGGCTGGCGCAGACGATCTAAAGCTGCGGGCGCTGATAAGGTGAAAGGAGGCATGTAAAATATAGAGGTTTCTGAAAGGGCTAACAGCGACAAGATAAAAATTAGCGAGTACTGATATAGCTAGCAAAACATGCTAAAATATACGGACTAGCGAAGACCAAAACATATGGGCTGCTGATACAACTAACAAAAAAACGAGCTACAATATAGCAGCTGCTGATACGACTAGCGAAAACAAGCTAAAGCGTAGCGACTGCCGATAAGGTTAGCGGACGTGTCCCTCCCTCCCCCTTTTATCAAAGACAAGCACCCAAACTGATTCTGTCCCGCAAAAAAACCTGAAATCCACAATCTTGTTACTATTTCTGGAGCGTCTCGGACACCTGCATGCTGGCTTTTGTGAAAAGCGTCGTCACTTTCTCTAGTTTATCTTCACCGCTCGCATGTTACTTTCGAGCGAGGCGAGGGACCCTGCATGTAAAATAAGACAGCTTCGAATCATTAATTGTTGCCTGTGTCGCTTTACATACTGAAGGTGCGGGGAGTCCGTGTCGTGTTTCCCGGATCACCGCGGGGCAGTGAGGCAATGAAAGAGATTTGTGCGCGCTAAAGTCGAATCAAGTTTTATTTACACATTGAAGAATACCCGCACACACATACAACAACCCACACGTATCATTTGGTTTGCCCCCCCCCTCTCTCTCTCTCTCTTTCTCTTTCTCTTTTTTCTGTCTAGATACATATATACATGTATACATACATACATGCATACAACATACATAAATACACACATTCATAAATGCAAACACAAACACACAAACACACAGAGAGAGAGAGAGAGAGAGAGAGAGAGAGAGAGAGAGAGAGAGAGAGAGAGAGAGAGAGAGAGAGAGAGAGAGAGAGAGAGAGAGAGAGAGAGAGAGTGAGTTTAAATGATACTGACTCAATTGCATTCCTCTGTAATATATTGATATAATTTTTTTTCTCCTTCCTCTTCTTTTTCTTACTTTTTCTTATTATCTTTCTGTATTTTTCTTATTCTCTTTCTCTCTTTTTCTTATTCTTTTCCTTTTTTTCATTTCTTTTCTTTTTCGTTTTGTTATTATCCCTATCATTATTATCATTATTGCCATTGCTATATTTATCACCATTATCTTATTCTACTGCTTCTTTCTTTTACACATTTTTTCCCACTCTGTGTACTGATAACTACAAACGGCAAGTAGCTATACTGATTATACTGAGTCCAACTTTAACAGGGTTCTGTATCTTGTAGTGTTGGGATAAATACAGGAAAGATAAGATAATTCGTCCGTCTGTCCGTTCGTCTGTCTGTCTGTCTATCTGTCTGTTTATCTATCTAGCTGTCTGTCTGTCTGTCTATCTGTTTGTTTATCTATCTATCTATCTGTCTGTCTGTCTGTCTGTCTGCCTGCCTGCCTGCCTGCCTGCCTGCCTGCCTGCCTGCCTGCCTGCCTGCCTGCCTGCCTGTCTTCTGCCTGCCTACCTGCCTGTCTGCCTGCCTGTCTGCCTGCCTACCTGCCTGTCTGCCTCCCTGTCCACCCTCCTGTCTATCTATTCACAATACAATCCATCAATTCTCCCTCCCTCTCCCCGTCCCTCCTTCCTTCCCTCCAACATCGGAGAGTATTCACCTCCTCGCGCACGTATATATAGCACGTGTGATTCCCCTCCCCCCCCTCCCCCTGAACAGCCTCGGTCTCTGTCCAATACATCTTATTGTTGATCTTCTCTCCAGCGTCCAGTGACGTTCATCTAAAGCTCAAAGACGCCCTCACTGAACCCGTTTGTTTAGCTAAAGAACATTTTGAGCACAGCGCCCTCTCTCACCCTGCAACCCGAGGGAGCAACACGGGATATTTTCCTCGATTATTTTCTGCTTCTTCTTCTTCTTTTATTCCTTTGCTCTTCTTACTTTTCTCCTTCTCCTTCTGCTTATTATTCCTTATGATTTTTACGGATTTTTTTTTTTCTTGTAATTCTTTCTGTGTTTATTTTCTTCGTGTATTCCTTTTTTGTCTGCTAATTCTTTCTCTCAGAAGCCAGCTACACATCTATCGCTTTCCGCCTCCCCTCCCCTTCTCCCCGAGATGACTGCCTCGTCCCAAGAAGAACAAGCACACAGGAGAACTAGCAGCACGCTGACTCACCTTTCTGTTCGCACAGGCGCTGAAGTGCGGACGACCAGCGACTCGAGGCTGTTGTGAAGGAGCAGTCCGACGAGGCCAAGGAGGCAAGGCTCTGCTGCCTGCTGAGCCAGTCTCGGTCGAGGTTGTCCCTGCTGGCCTCCCTGCTGAAGACCGGGGCTGCCCACGATTCCGAGACGCTGGAGAGGCGGCTGTCGGTGGAGTCGTTGCGTCGAAGTCGGTGGAGCCCCTTGAGCCTCCTGCTGTCGAAGGCGGGGAAGGGGGCGGGCGCGACCTCCGCCGGGAGATCCTCGCTCTCGGGGTCTTGTGTTTCGCCCGGACCGCTGCCGTGAGCGCTTGGGTCGTCCTCGCCCTCCGGAAGCAGCCGAAGGGAAGAGGCGGCTGCACGGAGCCTTGGCCTTGCTACGTGGCCTCCATGGCCTCCTGCCGCGCGCTCCTGCCTCGAGGAATGGCACGCCTCAGCCTCGTTCTCGACAGGGTTCTCCTCGACCTCCTGAGGAACCTGGTTGCGAAGCTCTTGCGACGGAGGACGAGGCGAGACGTCGGCTTTGGTCCTCCTGCCTGGCGGTCCCGAGGTAGTCCTTCTTGTGGGAGAGGGGCTCGAGGGGGACCTCTCGGGGCTGCCGCTCGCGCTCTTCTCGGGCGACGGTGAGCGGGACAGGAGCGTGTGGTCCCGGATGTAACCTGCGGAAGAGAAAGCGGACTCGTGAGAGAGATGTACATAACGATCAATAAATAAATAAATAAAAAGATAAAAACTATTTAAACTAACAGCATTGATTATAAACAGATAATAAAAATCATGGAAAGCAATATAAACTCAAGCATTTGTCTCCAATTAACCAAATTCAGTTCGGAGTATTCGCCGGAACCCGAACTGACTGCTAACATGCGCACTGATTCACACAACAACAGGTTCACACACCAACAATACTACAGCAATTTCATAAACCAAATATCAAATAACATCAATGAAAGCAGAATACGCAAATATTTAAAGCTCTCATATAATCGTTCGTCATTATTAAATACTAAAATACCCGCCAACAGGTCCACGTATATTCATAATAACATATAAAAAAATATCATTACACACCACATCAAATTAAATCTCAAAGTTCTCCTTGGGTGCTCGTGGGTCTTTCATGCATGCAGGATACGTACTCCTTTGTGCAAAGGTATAAATTTGCATTTTCACTCGCAGAATACAATTAATCAGTAACTGTTAAGAAAAGGATGGTGCAGATTGTAAAATCGGGGACAGAAGGATCGTAAAACTTCACATCTTCATTTTGTTTTATTTTCTGTCTTCTCTCATTCGTTTTCAATTTTTTTTCTTTGGGGGAAGAAGATGAAGAGGCAGAGGAGGAGGAGGAGGAGGAGGGGGAGGAGATGACTGTGGTGGTGGAGGTGGTGGAGGAGGAAGGTGAGAAGGGGGAGAGGGAGGAAGAGAGGAGAGGAAAAAGAAGGATGATGATGATGATGGTGATGATGATGATGATGATGATGATGATGATGATGATGAGATGACGATGATGATAATAAATGGTAATGGTAATGGTGATAATGACGGTGATGATATTAATAATGAAAATAATAATAATAATAATAATAATAATAATAATAATAATAATAATAATACGCAGCTACAATTATAACATAACAATAACAGTAATATAATATCATAACAACAACAATGAAAATAATACAATAATAGTAAATACAGCATCATTAACACTGGCAATGATAACACCAAAATCAAAAGAAATATTAAAAATTACGAAAAAAGGGTCGAGCCGAGAACGAAACACTACTTCAACGCCCGAGAGCAAGAAATACAGTTACTTACAGTTACTTACAGTTCAGCACACTTTTCAACGTTTCACCTCCATCACTTATAACATCCATAAGTGTTGGTTCGAATTTGCATCATATACTTACACTTCCAAAATCCCGATGTATATTTGAAAGGATGAGATGAATAAGTTGATTTCAGGCAGTCGTGGACGAAGAATAAAAATATAAAAATGTTGTATTGAAAGACATTTCAGTGGGCCTTACTCGTTGCGACAGTAATTACAGGTTTTCAAAGAAACGGGAAAGTAGAGATGAATCTAAAAATGGTGGTGGTGGTGGTGGTGGTGGTGGTGGTGATGATGGTGGTGATTGTGACGATGCTGCTGCTGCTGATGGTGTTGGTGATGATGATGATGATGATGATGATGATGATGATGATGATGATGATGATGATGATCAAGAGACGAAAGAAAATAAACTAATCCCGCCATAAAACGGACCACTTAACAGACGCACGAGAAACTCGGGAGCGTGAGAGAGAACACCAAGAAGATGAGACGCTCGTGATGTGTTGGTCATGACACCAAAAGAATGCAGGCGTTCGAACAAGGTCCTAATGAGTACAGGTGCTCCAGAGGTCCTGATGAATGCAGGCGTTCGAACAAGGTCCTAATGAGTACAGGTGCTCCAGAGTCCTGAGAATGCAGGCGTTCGAACGAGACTCTGCTCAATACAGGTGTTCGAACGAGGTCTTAAAAATAGAAGAATTCAAGTAGAGTTTTCCTGATAAATGTAGGTTTCCCGAACGAAGTCCTGCGGAATGCATGTGTTCGGACGAGGCCATGAACAGGGCTAATTTGAAACGACTTTATTAAATATCGGTGATTCGGGTGAACAAAAATGAACTGAAATTAGGTATAATTGTTTTACTTCCAGGAAGGTGAGTAGCGGTTTACAATAACTCACTATTGTAACACAGTGAGTTTTTTTTTTTTCAATGCACTGCTCTGGTTTCAGTAAATAACGATATATATTGAAACTGTAAGAAAATAACAAGATATATCAACTGTTTTTTAGACGTGAATGCAATATGAAAATTCTGCGTCAATTTTCCTCCAGATTATAAATACAATTGTTATTTTGGTCTTATCCGTTCATTTGGACTTAGGATTACAAACAGCTGAGTAAAATTAAATGGTTACCGGAGAGCCCGACCTCAAAACCTAATCAAAACGCCAAAAAAAAAAAAAAAAAAAAAAGAAAAAAAAAAAAAAAATCATCATTTCCTCCGGTCGTCAAGTATTGCCGATAATTCTTTTTCCCCGAAATTAACCTGCTTTGATAAGTTAAGTGCCCCCGAGACCCAAAACAACTCCTAAATTTGGAGACTAATTACACCAGCATTAGAAGGGAAACCGGGCCGAAGCGCTCATTAATTTAAGTCTAATTGCTCCATTCAGCATTATACACGAGGTCCCTCTGCTCCCGCTCCGTTGCACAGCCTCGATCTCCGGTCAAGGCTGTTTTAGAGGTCTGCTGTGTCTGTCTGTTGGAAGTGCTAAAGACAAGCAATATTTCTGAAATTTAACTCAATCTTTTATTTACTGTTATTATCGTTATCATTTCTTATAGGGCATCCAAATTTATTATAAGTTCTGAAATTTTAACTCAAACCCAATATTTATCCTTTTCTTTTTACAATGTATGTAAATTATCCATATTTTTTTTTTCTTCAATTTGATTCAATTCCTAATCACTTCCAGAATCCAGACAGATACATCATTCATCGGCAAATAAATTCAGTTCCTTACACTTTTACATTTCGGTTCCCTTTACCGCTGCAATTCAGCTCAACCTCATTATTCTTCTGCAACCGAGTTCAATCTTTTGTAATGCAATTCGGGTTCCTTTTACTTCTGCAACCCAGGCCCAATCCATCATTCTTTTCCAATTGACTTTAAGCTCCTTATTCTTCGGCAATTTAGTCCAACTCTTTACACTGTTATAATCTAATTTTTTTTTGCAGTTCATTCATCAAACATTTGCCTTGTTTACTTAAAACGTAAACGTCTCTCTTCTAATCAATATTCATCAACAAATAACCATAATCTTAATATTTTATACATTTATTTATGATTCGCGATGTATTTCAAATACATTTTAGTCGAATCCTAATATAAAAAAATAATAGTAACGGTGGTGGTGGTGGTGATGGTAATAGTAGTAGTGATAGTAGTTTGTAGTAGTTGGGTCAGTAGTAGTAATATTAGAATTAGTAGTAGTGGTATAAGTAATAGTAGTAGTAGTAATAGTAGTAGTATAAGTATAAGTATAAGTAGTAGTAGTAGTAGTAGTAGTAGTATAGTAATAGTAGTAGTTGTAGTAGTAGTATAAGTAATAGTAGTAGTAACTCTAGTAGTGGTGTGGTGACAGAAGCAGTAGTAGTAGTAGTACATGAAGAAGAAGGAGAAGAGGAAGAAGATGAAAAAGAAACCATAATGACAGAAACAGCAGCTGCAGCATCCTCCGTGGCAGAACAACCGGCAGCCATAAATATTATGATTATAAGGCTAATGGCAGAGGTAATAACAAAAAGAATAATAACGACAATAACAGTTACAAAATGAACATTGACATCGTTACAGTCATCATATCCCTTACTGAAAGAGAGAGAGAGAGGGAGCGATTGAGTGAGAAAAATGTGCAAGAAAATATATACTAAATACGCACGCACGCACGCGCGCGCACACACACACACACACACACACACACACACCACACACACACACACACACACACACACACACACACACACACACACACACACACTGAGAGAGGAGAGAGAGAGAGAGAGAGAGAGAGAGAGAGAGAGAGAGAGAGAGAGAGAGAGAGAGAGAGAGAGAGAGAGAGAGAGAGAGAAGAAAAAAAAGGAAAAAAAAAAAAAAGACACAGCAGGAGATCTAGAGCAAGCGAGGGCCGACGACAGAGTGAGCGACGCCTTGACGACCTGACGACAGCAACGACGACTAGTAACGACCTATGAGACCTCGTCGACGGCGAGACGGGGACCCAGGCGGAGGGAAGGGATAGGAGGAGGAAGAGGCGGGGAGGGGGGAGGAAGAAAAGGGGAGGAAGAAGAGGAGAGGGGAGGAGGAGGAGGAAGAGGGGGAATGGAAGGTGGAGGAAAAGGCAGCGGAGGAAGAGAATGAGGAGAAGGGGAGGGAGGAAGAGGAAGAAAAAGAAGAAGCAGAAGTTCATGAAGAAGATATTTGGCAACATCACCAAGAACAAGGATAAGGATAAGATGAAGAAAAAAAGAAGGGGAGGAAGTGCAGTACGGGATAATGACTATAACAACAACAACAACAACAAAAAAAAACAAGTTAAGACCAGAAAAAAAAGAAAGTTACGGAATAAAAACGAATATACTGTATCCCCCTAAAAGCGAGAGAGAGAGAGGAAAAAAAGACCGCATAAATTCAGATAAAAAGAAAATAAACAAACGTCAAATTCCCCTCCTTCCGTAAGGGCCAGGCAATGGCTCTCCCCTCCAGAAGCCCTCGCCCCTTCATAGCCCTATTTACCTCCCCTCCAGTGCCCCTTTCTGCACTCCGTCTGCCCAGTACTTCTGTACCCAGGCCTCCACTATTACGACTGCTACTACTTCTATTATTATTAATATTCTACTACTACTACTACTACTATTACTACTATACTACTGCATTCCACAAAGCCACCTTGTCCTACCCCAAACTCCCTCGCTTCTCGTACCCCAGCATGTCCTTCCCAACCAGCCAATACCCCCCTTAGATATCCCCCTTTCCACCCTCCCCCTTTCCTCATTCCTTGCCCCTTCGTCCGAAGGCAAAGAAAACGGATCCCCAGGGTACGCGACTAATAGGTCGGTTACACTAGGAAACGCGAGCTCCTGCCACCGAACACCGCTCAAGGTGAAGTCGGTTCTCGTCGGCCTTTCCTGCTTGGGGCTGTTGGTCTTGGTGCGGGAGAAGAGCGGGATTCCGTAATGAGTATATATATATATATTTTTTTCTTTTTCTTTTCTGAATTTGGCTCTCGCTTTTTCTCCCTTTCTTTCCTTCGTGATATGTGCATGATAATGATGATGATAGTGATGATGATGATAGTGATGATGATAGTGATAGTGATGATTATGGTGATAATGATGATGATGGTGATGAAGATAATGATGGTGTTGGTGATGATGAGGATGATGATGGTGGTGATGATGAACAAGGGGAAAATACATAGGAAAAAAAGAGAAGAAAACAGAGTAAACAGAAGAAAAAAAGAGAGAAACAGAAAAAGAAAAACACGAATGAAAAAACCCGTACCATAAAGTCCGCAGTATAAACACCTAAAAGTTCGTGTAAGGCGGCTAACCTCCCCCCCCCCCTTCTCTCTCTCTCTCTCTTTATCCTTTTCGCCTCCGGTTATTTTGTTCTTTCTGTTTCTGCTTTTTCTCTTTCTTCTGCTTCCTCAGTTTTCCTCCTTTCTGCTTCCTTTTTTACGATTAGTTCTCTTCTTCCCATTCTTTTATTTCTTATCCCTTTTCTTCTTATCATCCTCCTATTTTGTCTAGCCCTTCTCCTAGTTCTCCTCTTCTTATTCTTCTTATTCTTCCTCCTCCTCCCCCCCTCCCCCCTCCTCCTCTTCCTCCTCCCCTCCTCCTCCTCCTCCTCTCCTCTCCTCCCCTCCCCTCCTTCCTTCCTTCCTTCCTTCCTTCCTTCCTTCCTCCCTCCCTCTCCTCCTCCTCCTCTTCCCATTCCTTTACCTCGTCTCCTTCCCTCCCCCTCCCCCTCTCCGTCCTCTCCTCCCCCCCTACACCCACCCAACACGTACTCTGGCACCTTTTCTCGCCACCCTATACCCACTCTAAGCCCCGCGGAACACTCAAACCTTCCCTTGCTTCTGCCGGCAGGTTCAGCGCGAACGGAGATACAGAACCCAAGATGCCCTTTTCGTTCGGGACGACTAGGCCTGATAGTCTTAGGCTGGTTGGAGGGAGGGAGAGGAGCCGGGAGGATAGGAAGGTCAGTGGATGGAGGAGGAGTAGGAGGAGGAGGGGATGAGGAGGAAACAGAGGAGATGAAGGAGGCGCGTAGTTAGGAGGAGGAGGAGATAGGAGGCTGGAGGAGGACGAGGAAGAGGAGGAAGAGGAAGAGGAAGAGGAGGAGGAGGTGAAGAAGAAGAAGGGGAGGAGAAAAGGAAGAAAAAAAAAATGGCAATTAAAGCCAAAAATGATAATGACAGTAATAACTTTAAGAACAAAAACATCCCTAACAAAAGCAAAAACAGTAACAATGACAACAAACAACAACAACGCCCCACAATAAACAAAAGTGGAAGACCTATTGAAGCCCAAAGGGAAACCCGGGGTAAGGCAGAACAAGGGGGGGATGGGTGGAGGGAAAGGAGGAGGAAGAGAGAGGAGAGAGGAGAGAGAGAGAGAGGAGAGAGGAGAGAGAGAGGAGAGAGAGGAGAGGAGAGAGAGAGAGGAAGAGGAGAGGAGAGGGAGAAGGAGAGGGAAGAGGAAGAGGGAGAGGAAGAGAGAGAGAGAGAGAGAGAGAGAGAGAGAGAGAGAGGAGAGAGAGAGAGAGAGAGAGGAGAGAGAGAGAGAGGAGAGAGAGAGAAGAGAGAGAGAGAGAGAGAGAGAGAGAGAGAGAGAGAGAGAGAGAGAGAGAGAGAGAAAAGGGGCGTAAGGTCACACGAAAGGTGAAAGTTTATAACCCGATCGTAAATTTGCATGATGAATTCACAGAGGCCTATCCCCAAGGCTTCTTTTACCCCCTCCCCCCTTCCCTATGCCTATGACATCCTTTACTTTGTCTATATACACCTGTGTCTGTATAAACTCCCTGTCTGTCTTTATTTGTACTCTCTGTTTGTCTACCTTCCCTCCCTGTATTCTTGTGTCTATTTTCATTTGATCTTTATGACCCCATACTGTTTTCATTATATTTAAGACTGCCCATTAATTAAGGGAAAAAAATATTATTACTGATATTGGCGTTTTTTTTTATTTTCGTGAGCTTTATTACTGCGAGTTCATTATCGCTGTTGTCTCGTCATTACCACTGTCATTATCATTTTTCTCGTTATCATTACTATCGTTATCATTGTTGTTCATTATATCAGTCATTATTTTTATAATTATCATTATTATTCTCATTATCATAATTATCGTTATCATTATTATAGTCCTTATCATTATCATCATAGTCATTGTTTTTTATCATTATTATCAATATAATATTATTATCATTATTATTATCAATATAATATTATTATCATTATTATTAATATATTATTATAATTATCTAGCTATTTTTAACATTATCATTAACATTATTAATATCATTATCATTATTATCATTATCATTTTTATCATCATTCCTAGTAAACTATTACTATCATCATTATTACTATTATCATTATGATTATTAACGTCTGCCTCTGTATCATCATATAATCATAATCTTACATCTTTCATCTCCTTCTTTATCATCCTCATTCTTATTATCTTTACTATTACGGTACCATTCACCCGTAGCAGTCTTATCTCTGCTTATCATTAGTCCTACATCCCTAAATTAGGTGTAATCAAAATTAGTTAATTTACTGGTGGATAGCATAAGGAAGGCAAGACCCTATATGTCTTTGTAAAATACATTTGGCAGTTTTCATGAGGTCATACCATGTGTATTTCTTGTTTTCCGTGAGAAAATTCGTGAAGGTATGCTTAGGCCCTCTCTCTCTTCCTTTCCTCTTATCCTGCTCTTTCTATTCCCAATTCCTTATCTTCTTTTCTTCCCTCCTTCCTCCATCTCTGCTCCCTTCTTCTCTTTCAACTTCCCAGTCATATTTCCTCCCTCTTTTTCCTCTCCTTCCCTTCCACCTCCTTTTCCCTCTCCCTTTTCCCCTCCCCCTCCCTCTTCCTCCCTCTTCCTCCTACATTTCCCTCCCTTCCGTTTTCCTCCTCTCCCTCATTCTCCTTTCCTGCCCTCCTCTCCATCTCCCTCCCCGTCCTCCCTCTCCCTCCCTCCTCCCTTTCCCTCCCCCTCCCTCTCCCACCTCACCTACACACTCACGTTCTCGCATCTTTCTCAGCCTTGTTTACCAAAACAAAACAAACAAACGCTTTCAAGTGCCCTACATAACGTTGCACCTCCTTACAGTTGACCTAATAATTGCTTTGCTATAATCTCCGGTTGGGTATAAAATATCATTTTGTACTGGCATGTGGGTAACTGATACCGTGTAGGTTAGCCACCAAAGCTGCTGTAAGGCGAGGTGGGAAGAATTTATTTCTTTGGCGAATTATGATTGTATTTGTAATATTACATCATAGGCCGAATTCTTATTAGAATTGTAATTAATATGAATATTATTACTATTATCATAATCATTATCATAGTTTTCACAATCATTATCATCATACTCCCCTTCTCCCTTTTCTTCTTCCTACTCTTCTTTGTTTCTTATTCTCCTTTTCCTCCTCATTCTTCTTCTCTTTTTTCCTTCTTCTTCTCCTTCTCCATCACCATCTTCTCCTTCTCTATCTTCTTCTCCTTCTCTTCTTCTCCTCCTTCTTCTTCTTCTTCTTCTTCTTCTACTTCTTCTACTTCTTCCTCCTTCTCCTTCTTCTTCTTCTCTTTGTCCTTCTCCTTATTCTCCTTCTCGTTCTCGTTCTCCTTCTTCTCTTCTTCCTCCCTCTCCTCCTCCATCCCATATTCGGCATCTCCTCTCACGCGTCTGGCCATTGTAAACAGCCTTGCCATTCGCCGTCCTCATCTCAGCACACAAGCCGTTGGGTCTCCGGCGTTGTGTTAATACGAGACCAAAGGAAGATTTCAAAAACGATTATTGTTGAGGAGAAAAATACCAAATGGGGGAGGGGGTGGGGGTGGGGGGAGTGGGCTGTGTTTGTCTGTTCGCGTGTGTTTGGAGCGCACAGATTTTGCCAGGAACGTGTTTGTCGAAGGTTGTGTTTTTGTTTTGTTTGTACATTCTAGATTTCGACTCTTGTTGTGGGAGATCGGTCGGATGGCTTCTGTGTGTTTGTTTTCCGAGTTATGGCTTGTTTAAGTATATTAGAATAATCTCTCGGCGTTGTGAAATATCTCTTTTTTGTTTTGTTTTGTTTCATTGGAAATCATTTCGATAAACAAACACAAGACAGCTAGACAAAAGAACACACATAAACACACACAATCTTTCTCTCTCTCTTTGCTTTCTCTTTATCATTCTCTCTCTTTTTCACACACACATACGTAAAACATCCCAACAAACAAATTCATCACACACATACACACATACACACACACACACGTACGCCCAAGCCAACCCCCTCCACACACACACACACACACACACACACACACACACACACACACACACACACACACACACACACACACACACACACACACACACACACACACACAAACGTACACACATACAAAGACAGAGCTATAAAAACTATTTTCACCGAGTTTCCGTCCGATCTATTTCCGTCCACACGTGCCTGAACAATGTTGAACTCAAACGCAGTGGTTCTCCTCTACAATCACCTTCCGAGTGGCGCTGAAGGTGGCGCTGAAGGATTTGAAGGACTGAGAGAAATCGGACTTACTTGGGGGGGGGGGGGGAGGTCTGGTGGTGTGTACGTCTGTGCTGGGTGTTGTGTACTTCTTTTTTTTTCATTCGATGTTGTGTACGTTTTGAGTAGGGGTTATGGTGTAGGTGTGGGAGTGAGACGGATGAAAGAGAAAGAAGATCGATATATAAATAGATAGACATGTGTGTGTGTGTATGTGTGTGTGTGTGTGTGTGTGTGTGTATGGGGTGTGTGATGTGTGTGTATGTGTTGTGTATGTGTATGGTGTGTGTGTGTGTGTGTGGGGGTGTGTGTGTGTGTGTGTGTGTGTGTGTGTGTGTGTGTGTGTGTGTGTGTATGCGAGTGAATGAGTGAATGAGTGAATAAGTGAGTGAGTGAGTGAGTGAGTGAGAGAGAGAGAGAGAGAGAGAGAGAGAGAGAGAGAGAGAGAGAGAGAGAGAGAGAGAGAGAGAGAGAGAGAGAGAGAGAGAGAGAAAGTAGAGAGAAAGGCAGGCATAGCCAGAGAGCGGCAGCACATGAATAAACTTCCTGTTTACCAGAAGGGGGGTGAGGGGGACTTCAAGTGTCAATCTCGGCACACTTACCCCTTTCCTTCGCCCTTCTCCTGTTCCCCTCCTTCTCTGGTTTCCCCTCCCCTGTCCCCTTCACGCCTCACTCGCTCCCTCACGCACAGCCGTAACCCTGGTCTTGTCAGCCTCCCCTCTTTCCTTCTCCTCTCTCTCCTCCTCCATTCGCTTCCCCTCCGTCCTTCCACTCTCTCCCTCCTCTTCTCTTCTCTTACATCCTTCTCTCTTTCTCTTCCTCCACCCCCCCCCCCCCACACACACACGCTCTGTTTCTTTCTCTCTCTCCTCCTCCATTCGCTTCCTTTCCATCCGTCCAATCTCTCTCTCCCCCTCTCTTCTCTTTCCTTCCATCCTTTTCTCTTTCTCTTCCTCCATTCTCTCCCCCCCTTCTGTTTTCTTTTTCCCTTCTTCATCCTCCACCTTATTCCCGTCTGTCCCCTCTCTTCTTTCCTTTGCCACCATCTTCCCCTCTTTTCATCTCCCTCCCGCCCCTTTTTTTCTTCCCTTCTCTCCCCTCTTCTTGCACTCTCCTTTCCCTAAATCCTCCACCCTTCCCTTCCCCTCTGTGTTCCTCCCCTCTTTCCCCCCTTCCCCCTCCTCCTCCTTTCACTTCTCTCCCCTCTCTCCCCCTTCCCCCTCCTTCCTTCCCCTCTCTCCCCCCCTCCCCCCCTTCCCCCTCCCCTCCTTTCACTTCCCTCCCCTCTCTCCCCCCCATTCCCCCTCCTCCTCTCCCTCCTTTCACTTCCTCCCCTCTTCCCCCCCATTCCCCTCCTCCTCCCCCTGCCATTCCTCTCCCTCTCTCCCCCCCATTCCCCCTCCTCCTCTCCCCCCACTTCCCTCCCCTCTCTCCCCCCCATTCCCCCTCCTCCTCTCCCTCCGCCACTTCCCTCCCCTCTCTCCCCCCCATTCCCCCTCCTCCTCTCCCTCCGCCACTTCCTAAACCTCACTCTTAGCATCAGAGTGGAAGAGGCAATGGCGTGTGAAGCGAGTGAATAAATCATATTAACGGAAGGACAAGGAGAGGATAATAAATTTCCGAGATATTTCCGGAAACTTGGCGCAAGGACGAGAGTGAGGTCAGGAGAGATTTGGTTTATTTAAACGATATGTTCTCTCTTTGGAATTGGTAATCTGCTATTGATAACTTACTTGTGGGTAGACACAGGCCAAAGAGGCAGGAGAACGCATACACAGAGGGAGGCAGGAAAAGGCAGAGGGAGAGGGAGAGGGAGAGAGGGAGGGGGAGGAGAGGGGAGGGGAGGGGAGGGGGGAGGAGGGGGGAGGGGAGGGAGGGAGGGAGGGAGGGAGGGGGAGAGGGGAGAGAGGAGAGAGAGAGAGGAGAGAGAGAGAGAAGAGAGAGAGGAGAGAGAGAGAGAGAGAGAGGGCGAAAACGAGAAGAGAAAGAGAGAGAGAGAGAGGGCGAAAACGAGAAGAAAAAGAGAGAGAAGAGAGAGAGAGAGAGAGAGAGAGAGGAAGGAAGGGATTGAGAGACAGAGAAAGAGGGAGAGAGAAAGAGAGACAGACAGACAGACAGAGAGAAAGCGCCCCACTAGCTCACCCCCTTGCCCGAAGTACGAGATAGCCTCCCGTACAGTCTCATCCGACCTTGTCATGGCCTGCTTTGCCGCCTTCGAGTAAACAAGAGCGCGGCCATGATGTCACAATCTCGGCCGCATTTTCTCTTGTTCTTTTTCCTTTCTCGAATCTTATTGCTGTATTTCCCTATGCCCATCTTCATCGCCTCGTTCTCTTGGTTCACTTCTCGTAATCGCTTTATTCTTCCGGTCCGTGCTTCCCTCTTTCTTTTCGCTTTTAAATCTATTTGTAATTTGTTCATTCGCAAACAACTCGCAGGCAGGATGGCGAATCGTAATGCATTATAATACTCCTGTTCATCAGCTGTTATCCACGATAATGTTTTTCCTTTATTCTGCCCTAAATCTAATGTTTACTGATTACCCAGGCAGCTTCAACTGGCCTTCTGAGGGATGTCTGCAACAAAAAAGTAGCAAGTTCATTTTCTTCGTCCCTCCATCCTTACCTCTCTGCCTACCTACCTACCTACCTACCTACCTGTCTGTCTGTCTGTCTGTTTGTCGTCTGTCTGTCTGTATATATATATATATATATATATATATATATATATATATATATATATATATATATATATGTCTGTCTTTCTGTCTGTCGTCTGTGTGTGTGTGTATGTTTGTCGTCTGTCTGTCTGTGTCTGTCTGTCTGTCTCTTTCTTTATATCTTCCTCTGTCTCAATCTTTCCTTCTTTCTTTCTCTTTCTTTCCTTCCTTCTTTCTCCCTCTCTCTTCTCTCTCTCTCTCTCTCTCTCTCTCTCTCTCTCTCTCTTCTCTCTCTCTCTCTCTCTTCTATATATATATATATATATATATATATATATATATATATAATATATATATATATATATATATATATATATATATATATATATTTGTGCGTGTGCGTGTGCGTGTGCGTGTGCGTGTGCGTGTGCGTTGCGTGTGCGTGTGTGCGTGTGCGTGTGCGTATGCGTGTGCGTGTACGCGTGTGCGTGTATGTGTGTTTTCTTTCTTCCCAGTCCAACACTTCTACTTCTTCCAATGAAACCGTTTCCTTTCTTTCTGAATACACTCCAGTCTCCTCCTTACATCCGCAATTAATCACAAATAACGAGGGTGATAAGAACAAGAGGATGAAGAAGGAGTGTAGAAAATAAAGAAAGGGGGATAAGGGAAAACTCAACAAAGTGCTGAGAAAGGAGGGGAATGAAATAAATCTAAATAAAGAGTAAAGGCGAAAATGGATAGAAGACAGATGAAGAATAAGAAAAAGAAACGAAAATATAGAGAAAATATTGACAGAAAAAGAGTGAAAAAAAAAAAGAGAGAGAATAACTTCAAAACGAAAAATAAACGCACCACACAGGACACGCACAGAGACGAGATAAAGAAGATAAGACAGAGAAAGAAAGGAAATAAACCCAGACGGGGAATGAAGAGGGGAAACAAGGCCAGCTGGAGATCCCCTCTCTTTCCCCGAAGTTCAAGAGGGAGAGACACGACCTCCCTTCCATGACTCATCCTCAGTCAAATGGAGAATGAAAACATCAGCATCAGATTCGGGTGCTGAGGTCGACGGAGAAAGAAGGAGAAACGACAGAGGAGAGGAAATAAAGGCAGATAAAGAATGAGGAGAGAAAGGAGGGACTAGAAGGAGTTTTAGGCGATTCCCCCCGGAGTTCCTGAAGGGGAGAGCGGTCGCCCTCCTTGATTCACCACCTTGTTTATTCTCTCCCGGCGGCCCCACTTGAGCTGCCGACCCGGGTGCAGGCAGCCCTCGGGTTATCTGGGGTCACGGAAGGAGGAGGGGGTCTTTCTCTGGGGTCCTTGGCTCTGCGTGATTGATAAATGGCCAGTAATAGGGTACCTACTGTTTTTTTTTGTTTTTGTTTTTTTGTTTCGTTTCTTTTTCTTTCTTTCATTCTTTCTTTCTTTTATCTTCGTGAGCTTATTTTATCTAGTCATACTTTTCCTTTCTTCTTCCTCTCTCTAATCTTATTATCTTCTTTTTCAGTTTCTTTTTTTTCCTTCAAATATATTACACTACATTTTGTACTTCATTCCTACCGCATTTTTCTCCTTAGCTTCCGGTCTCTGTATTTTGTATTTCCTCGTCCTTTTTTTCTTACATTTAATCTTTCATCCTCTTCTCGTTTCTTTTTCTTCCTTCCTACTCCTTCACTCACTGCCTCCTAATCCCTCTTCCTCCTTCCCAGCCTCTACACACACGGCTCGCTCACTCACGCTTCTGGAGTCCACAAAGAATTTCATAATTTCCTGGTGTTAATCTCACAATAGAGATGCCGTCCAGGGTGCTTCCCCAGCGCGTCGCATATGTTAATTCACCATGAATTGCCGGTTATTTGGTTGGATCTTAAATTATTAAGTACAGTTACTGACTTTTTTTTTATTATCAATTCATCTGCATACGATTCACTCCAAAATCTTCATTGCAAAGGAATAATAAAAATAAAAAAATCTAATAAAAAAGATCTGTCATTTAAAAGATGGTTTTCTCTTTCTGGGAATCCAAAATGGCGGGCTTTTCACATCCAAGGATTAAAGGATTACGGAAACGGTACACAATGAGTCTCCCTTCCTTCAATAGAAATCCCCCACCAAGAAATCGCCAAACACGTCATTTCAGAAAGAGGGATTGGCTGGAATTACTTTTCATCTTAATCTTGAAGCTGTGATTTTTAGAAGACCTTTCCTGAATCGCGTCCAGAGTATTGGAATGTTGTTATTTTTTTCCCACTGTGTTTCGTGCCAGAGTGAAATATGACATTTTTGACAGTGGGTCAGATGCAAGAATCGTTGATCTGTCGTCGGGGAGAGAAAGATCATAAGGTTTAATTCAAAGAGAAAATGGATGAAGACCATCGAGCTAAATATTATTATAATTATCATTATAAAAATTTGTTATTTTAATCATCATTATCATTACTATCATTATAATTATTATTACTATTACTATACTTTTAAAATTATTTATTAGTTATCATTACTACTATTACTATAGTACATTCTTATCATTATCATCATCTGTATTTGTAACAGTAACGTCATCGTTATCATTATCATTATTATCTTTATCACTATTAAAGTTGTATGTATACACTTTCTCCCATGAAGTTAGGCTAATCTTTTTCGAGTTGTCATTTATATGTTAATAAGGATCGTACCGCATCAAGTCTCATTCCTCTTAGGCTTCGAGCTACTGCTACTTACGCGCTACTGAAAGGCCTTTTAAGTTTCATGAAATGCCATTACCATATCTCTAAATCATGACATCACAACCTCTTCTCTCTTACTCCTCCTCTCTCTCTACATATATATAGTATAAAAGATTTGTGTACATGCATACATACATAAATACATATACACACACACACACACACACACACACACACACACACACAACACACACACACAATATATATATATATATATATATATATATATATATATATATATATATATATATATATATATATAGTATAAGCACGCTAGTTGCTACCTGATTAAATCTAACAATGTGCCCATGTAAAAATTATTAGACATACAAGTTTCGTTCAGTAATATTGGTGGCGATCTTGGCATCTAACGAGATAACACCAGTTATACGAGTTTAGGAATGCTATTGGTATTGTCTTCCCGCTACTGCTTACCGCGAGCGAAAAAAGTTGAATACAATAGCGTAGACTCCTCGAGCCATGTTGGACACTGTCAATAGAAGGCGAGACAGGGTGTGTTTTCTTTGAATATACTCTTTGGATAACATTCGCTGTTCTTCTGTGATATGGACCTATATTGTGGTTCTCTTTTTGTCTCTCTCTTATCTATGTGAGTTTATTTTACTTTCTACTTCGTGGCTGATAAACTCTTTTCTCTCTCTCTGCTTCCTCGTTCTTTAGTTCGTTCTCCCTCTCTTTCCATTTATCTTTCCTCTCTTACTTCTTACTTTC
>NC_051402.1:5738138-5753138 GCF_015228065.2 Penaeus monodon
ATAAACACATGGAGAAAAATATCAAAACATGTTAAAAGCTGCGTTTCATTTCTTAAATACAACACTTTTAAGAAATCGTTATCACACATTGTGCATATATCCTTTACAACGGCTTAGCGGTACCAAACCGCAACACAGACGCACGCACGCACACAGTGTGTGTGTGTGTGTGTGTGTGTGTGTGTGTGTGTGTGTGTGTGTGTGTGTGTGTGTGTGTGTGTGTGTGTGTGGTGTGGTGTGCGTGTGCGTGTGCGTGTGCGTGTGCGTGTGCGTGTGCGTGTGCGTGTGCGTGTGCGCAAATACGTCTACAGATAAACAGACATATAGATATACTGCCTATAAATTATATTCAAGGGAATGTGAAGACGAAGTGAAAGTTGTTCTATTACGCCCACACTTCGCTATGTTGGCGGGCGGGCGGGCGGCCGACAGGAAGAATAAGATAAGAGGCAAGGAAAAGAGAGAGAAAGAGAGGAAGATTTCAAAGATGACAGGGACAGGAGGAATAAGCGAGAATAATGCAGAGGGCGCAACGAGGATAAAAAAAAACAAGCAAGCAAGCAAATAAAACTCGAGAATGATAAAGCGGGAGTGATGAAGATGAATAACGAACACGCGTGAATAAATATAAGAAAAAAAAAAATCATCATAACACCCATATCAACACATCCTTTCGAAACAGCCATTTCAGATCCTTAACTGTCTCTCACGCACTCTACAGCGCATACGAGATAAAACAGAACTATTCACCCGCCCTTAACACGCTACTTACGAACACTTGAAAAATAAATATCACCCTTTTGTATCCTTATGGTTTGTGTCACGAAAGGGCTCTGATCTCTCTTAACAAATGGAACGGCAGTTGATCGTACAGAACTATGTTGCCAGTATTGCCCGGTGACCTGGCAGAGGTTGGTAATATGGTGGCGCACTATGAGGACAGTGAGTGATAGTGAGTGATAGTGAGGGCCTGGGTGTGACAGCATGAGGGTGCCTTAGTGAGGGAGACAATGGCACTGCACGGTGGGGATGAAGTGGGATATACACTGCCAGAAATACGGCGAGAAATGTGTGGATTACCTGTTATGAAATGACAACATCATGTCTATTATAATGCGGCGTTGTTATGTAAGTGATAAGTAATACACAGTTTGCAGAAATATATATATATATATCTATATATTATATAATCATATCTATATAATATATATCTCTATATCTCTCACTATATATCTATATATCTATAATCTGTCTATATATTATATATATATATATTATGTGTGTGTGTGTTGTGTGTGTGGTGTGTGTGTGTGGTGTGTGTGTGTTTGTGTGTGGTTTGTGTTGTGTTTGGGGTGTGTGTGTGTGTGTGTAGACGGGGATTGAGTGAGTAAATGATTGTATGAGCGAGTGAGTGAGTGAGTGAGTGAGTGAGTGAGTGTGTGAGTGAGTGCGCACGCCTCCCTCTCCCCCATCCCTCACCATGGACATAATACCTCAAAACCACCATGAAACGGAAACAATACACCAGATTTATTAAAACCGAGAAGGAATGCCTTTAGGCCATATATCTGACTTGTCTCATGTGGCAGTGAGATTGTATCAAGAATTTACTGACTATTAATAGAATGCGGTAAGAACGTTGAGTAAATGGATACTTTGCGGAGGGAGGGAGGGAGGGAGTGGGGGGGAGAGCTGCGAGAGAGAGAGAGAGAGAGAGCGAGAGAGAGAGAAGAGAGAGAGAGAGAGAGTGAGAAGAAGAGAGAGAGAGAGCTGAGAGAGGGAGGGAGGGAGGGAGGGAGAGAGAGAGAAGAGAGAGAGAGAGAGGAGAGTGAAGAGAGAGAGAGCGACGTCGAGAGAGAGCGCAGCAGAGATCAGAAGAGAATAAACAAACAAAACAAAAATCATATAAAAAAAACGGTATATACAGATCCCGTCCATTGCCTCTCGATTCAAAATATAAACAGTAAGCAATATAATATCCCTCAAATCTTTCTCCATTCTCTCACGCAACCTATTTATCAACCCGCGTGTTCTTCCCTCTTTTTTTTTTTTAATCTCAAATTACACCTTTATCCATGCCCTTTTATCACCTCTCACATATGCTTCCTTAATTGTCGGTCTCCTTGCAACACCGGAACAAAACGAGGTTGCAGCGGAAGTGTCCTTTGCAAGGTGAATTTCGACAGCGGTGTGACGTCACGATTTTGGGAGATTCTTGAAGTGGAGAACGTGTGTATATCTATTTCTTCTATTTCTGTTTTTTTATCTTCGTATCTTGTCTTGTATTCTCTTCTCTCTCTTTTCCCTCTTTTCCGCTCTCCTCCCTCTTCTCCTTTCTCTCTCTTCTTCTCCCCCTTTCTCTCTCATCCTCTTTTCCTTTCTCTCTCTTCCTCTTCTCTCTCTCTCTCTTCAATAACGAGAACTCATTCTTCTCAACGAAATACAACAATACCCAATAACTAACATTTTTTTATCGTCGAAACCGGTCGTAAAATAATTTTTCTTTCACATAATGAATAATTATTCTTCTGACTGATATGCAAAACAGATGGGATTCCTCAGCCTCTCATCTTTCCGGCGTGTGTGTGTGTGTGTGTGTGTGTGTGTGTGTGTGTGTGTGTGTGTGTGTGTGTGTGTGTGTGTGTGTGTGTCTGTATGTGTGTGTGTGTGTGTTTGTGTGTGTTGGTGTGTGTTTTTGTATGTGCGTGCTGGTGAGCGTATGTGTCTGTATTGGTGGTTGCATACGCTTGTACGTGTGCGTGTGCGTGTTACGTGTTCGTATTCATATTCGTGCCGACTACGTGTCTATGCCCGTATACATGTAAGCGTGGCTGTGCGTGTTCGTGGGCGTGCGTGTGAACCTAGTCATCGCCCCCCCCCCTCTCCCCTCCCGCCGCCGAACCGGCATCTAAATTCCCGAGAATAACCATGAAAGCAAGATTTGGGAGGGGAGGGGAGGGAAGGAGGGGAGGGAAGGAAGGGAAGGGAAGGGTAGGGAAAGGAAGGAAGGGAAGTTTGGGAGGGTAAAGGAAGGGAGGGGAGGGAGGGAAGGGAAGGAAGGGAGGGAGGGAAGGGAAGGAAGGGAAGGGGGAGGGGAGGGAAGGTAGGGAAGGGAGGGAATGGAAAGGGAAGGAAAGGGGAGGGGAGGGGAGGGGAGGGGAGGAAAGGGGAGGGAAGATTTGGGAGAGTAAGAAAGGGGATGGGATGGGATAGGAGGGGAGAGGGAGAGGGGAGGGGAAGGGGGGAGGAAGGAATGAGGGGGAGGAGTCATTCCGAGAAGCCCCCCCCCTCCCCCCCTTCCCGGTGTTTTCTCATCCGGTGCGGGCATTTCTCTTCCTTTCGGGCACACGACCCCCCCCCCCTCCTCTATCTCTTTCTTTCTTTCTCTCTCTCTGTCTCAGTCTCTCTCTCTCTCTCTCTCTCTCTCTCTCTCTCTCTCTCTCTCTCTCTCTCTTCCCTCTCTCTCTCTCTCTCTCTTTTCTCCTCTCTCTCTCCTCCTCCTCTCTCTCCTCGTCTTCTTTACGGGGGGCGGGGCGGTGCCATGGGTTTATCTTTCTTCTCTTCTCTGCTAATCGTATTTCTCGTTATTTCTTTTTTTTTTCCTTCTTTCTCTCTCATTCTCCGTCTGACTGACTGACTGATTTGACTGACTGTTTATCTGTCTATCTCTCTCTTTCTGTGTGTGTGTGTGTGTGTGTGTGTGTGTGTTGTGTGTGTGTGTGTGTGTGTGTGTGTGTGTGTGTGTGTGTGTGTGTGTGTGTGTGTGTGTGTGTGTGCACACCTTAGGTTTCACTTTCGCAATCACACTTCCACCAGTTCGCGTTATCACCACCTCAATTTTCCTCTGCTCCCCCCCCCCCACCTCCCACCCCCAAACATCGGGTCTTATCAGCGTCCGAAACTTCCAAACAAGGTCGTTGTATCACCACACCCCCACCCACGCACACGCCCACACTGACACACACAAACACACACACACACACACACGCACACACACACACGCACACCACACACACACACACAACACATACACAACACACACACACACACACACACACACACACACACACACACACACACACACACACACACACACACACACGCACACACGCCTACGCAACCGCCCACTCGCTTTCTTAGTCATCAGCCCCAGCCACCTGCGGTCGCGAGGGCACGGGAGATGGTTTCAGCCGAGGCAGTACTCGGGCGGAATGCTGGGCGGCGCTGGGCATTCCTGCCTATATCCGGTGCCCTGGCCGACGCGTGTATTGTCTTTTCTATATATGTCTGTCTGTGTGTGTATGTGTACGTTTGTTTGTTCGTTTGTTCGTCTGTCTGTCTTGTCTGTCTGTCTCTCTGTCTTGTCTTTCGGTCGGTCTGTTTGTCTGTGTCTGTCTTGTGTGTCTGTGTCTGTCTGTCTTTCTGTCGGTCTGTTTGTCTCTCTGTCTGTGTCTGTCTGTCTCTCTGTCTTGTCTTTCGGTCGGTCTGTTTGTCTGTGTCTGTCTTGTGTGTCTGTCTGTCTTTCGGTCGGTCTGTTTGTCTGTCTGTGTCTGTCTTTCGGTCGGTCTGTTTGTCTGTGTCTGTCTGTCTGTCTTTCGGTCGGTCTGTTTGTCTGTCTGTCTGCCTGTCTGCTCAGTTACCTGCCTCCCCACTTACCTGCGACACACAAGCCCGTTCGTGCGGCCGCGTCCTTGTGGTCATGCATGCGACACCAACGCCAGTCATGCAACGGTAATGCGCTCAAGCTATCCGAGGCAATGCCTGTCATCGGCCGAGGTAATTTTCTCGAGAGAAAGAGGAAAGAGATTGGCGATTCCCGGTAAGGGTGAAAAATGCCCAGGTGGCGATGACTCAGCGGCTCGAGGGACGCGACGGGGGAGGATCCTTCGCGAAGATGCCGGGGGATGCTGGAAGGAGATTAATCCCACGGAAGAGCAGGGACTCCCGAAATAACTCCTGGGAGCGTGGACTCCTTTTTACAAGCTATTTGTTCTCATCAACTCGAAGGAGGAGGATGTAAAATAGTAAAAAAAAAATAATAATAATAATCATAAGTAAAAAAATAAATGAACAAATAAAATAATATTATTCTTATTTCTTAATCAATTCTTATAGCAAATCAAACACTGTTTAAAGTACGGAAAAATATGAAGAATATACATAACAGATGTAGATGTAAACTTTTTCGACGACGTGGGGGGTACTGCGACCTAAAACAGATTATTTTCTATTCTTTTTCAAACATTCTTTTTTTTTTAACTATAAACAAACATCATCTTCCTTCCCTTCTGTTAAATACCGGCGTTTTCCCCTCGCTTGGAAATCATAAAACCTGCCAAGATTTCGTAACGTTAAGTGCAGCTAAGACAACAGGCATAATGACAAGACTCTTAATAAGGCTTTCTGATTTTCATCTTGCGTCATTTTAACGTCATGCGCTACTTAACATGTTAATAATCTCTGAAACTGTAATTTTGTTCTCCTGACAAGTTGATAGCATAATCCACTCATCCTCTGACACAGGAGGATGGTTACTTGGCACCTCGGAATCATAAGTGTCACCTTGCGACAGTCCGAAAGGTTGAATCTGGTCACGTGGCTTTCTGAAAGGTAGATTTCAGGCAGGTAAAGAAAGGGAGTAAGTCTGAAAGATAAAATTTTGTGAAGTGACTTAATATGAAAGGTGGGTTTTAGCCGCGCGTTAGTCTGAGAGTTAGATTTGAGTCAAATAAGGCCAAAAAAGATTTTAAAAAAAGTGTTAGGGAACAACAAACAAAGGTAGAATTTAGTCGAGTGACAGACAACAGGTAGAATTTAGTCGAGTGAGAGCCCGAAAGGTAGAATTTACTCACGCGATGGTCCGGAATGTACACTCAATACGACAGCTAGAATTCAGTCGCGTGATAGGCTTAAGTAAAATTCAGTCGAGTGAATTTCGGCACGTGACAGTCCGAAAACTAGGATATAGTTTATATGACAGCCCACACGGTATAACTTTATCACGTGACTGTCCGAAAAGTAGAATATAATCATATAAAAGTCTGAGAACTATAATCTAATCGTGAAATAATAATAATAAAATAATAATAATAATAAAAAAGTCACTTGAAGTGACCGTTCGAAAAGTGAATACAGTTAAGTGATGATCGTAATTATTACTCTGGGAACGAACTATAGCAAATACTATCAATCAGGGTGTGACACTGACGGCCCGTGACTGTCAAATGTGTGTAATCAAAGAAACAATAAGCACGATAATTTGTTGATGAGAGTTGAGAGAGAGTGAGAGTATGTGTGTGTGTGTGTGTGTGTGTGTGTGTGTGTGTGTGTGTGTGTGTGTGTGTGTGTGGTGTGTGTGTGTGTGTGTGTGTGTGTGTGTGTGTGTGTGTGTGTGTGTGTGTGTGTGCATGTGGGTGCGCGTGTGCATGTGGGTGCGCGTGTGCATGTGGGTGTTAGTGCGTGGAAGCATGCGTACGTACATACGTGCGTGTGCGAGTACGTGCGTCTGAACTGAGAACCTTATCTCGTAACGCTTCCGAAATGCATGTGACCCTCCACACACACACCAACGGTAAATATGTCATTCTAGAAATTTCCTGGAATTTGCCTGACTTGTCCCCCTTGCCTATGATAGCTCGTGGTTTTTTCGTCTCTCTCTCTCTCTCTACTCTTTTGACGTTGTTTTCATATTTGTTATCATCGCCAGTGTATTTCTCGATTCTTCTTCTTCTTTCTTTAACACGTGTACGTAGAGAAAACACACGAGAAGTAAAAGTAAAAATGCGTGAAGCTTTTGCGAAACACCTTGCAGCGAGTGAGGCATCTGCCCCAGGAAACTGCCTACCAGTCTTTTAACAATCCACCTCCTTCCTTCTCGTTTCTTCTTCCGCTTCGTGCTCTTCTTTCCCTCTTCCTCCGGTTTCTCCCACCCCCTCCTCCTCCCCCTCCCTTTCCCCTGATGCTTCTCCTCTTCCCTAATTCTCCTCCATTTCCTCTCCCTCCCCTTAAAACTTCTCCTCCTCCTCCTGCTCTCCAATCTTATCACCGATCTCCTCTCTCCTCTCCTCTTCTTCCATGTCTATCTCCCCCTCCCCCTATTTCCTAACATAAGATTCCCCTCTTCCCTCTTTTCCTTTCCCCTCCCCCCCTCCTCTCCCCCTCCCCCCCTCCCTTAACCTAACACTAGATCCACCTTCCTCTCCCCTCTCCCCTCTCCCCTGTCTCCCCTGTCCCGCCTCCCTCACCCCCCCCTTCACCCCCACACCTTCCCTTGTAAGGTCCCCAGATGGCCTTGCTGTGAGCGGGCAGAGAGAGGCGAGGGTGGAATCTGAAAGTGTGTACACGAGAATCACCTAGAATCCACCTCAACTCCCCTGGCATACGTACATGTGAGCACCCTGCCACCCCCCCCCCCCCCCCCCACCCCCCACGTTCACGTTCACCCTTCCCCGTCTTCTTTCTCCCTCGTTACTTCAAATTGGTGGTTTCGACGATGGTGGCGATGGTGGTGATGAGGATACGAATGACGGTTATAATAATAACAATAATAATAATGATAATAACGATCATAATAATAATAATAATAATAATAATAATAATAATAATAATAAATAATAATAATGATGATGGTGATGATGATGATGATAATAACAACAACAAAACAATGATAATAACAATAATAAAATAATAATAACAATAAAATGAACAATGATAATAACAATAATAAAATAATGATAATAATAATAATAATAATAATAATAATAATAATAATAACCATCACCAATACCAGTAATAGCAATCATAATCAAAATTATATCAATTATCTCTCAATATCTCTCTCTCTCTCTCCTTCTCTCTCTCTCTCTCTCTCTCTCTCTCTCTCTCTCTCTCTCTCTCTCTCTCTCTCTCTCTCTCTCTCTCTCTCTCTCTCTCCAATAAAGTCCTTCCCATGACGGACTTCGTGCATGGCTTATGGGTGGAGTCAGAGAAAAGGGGGGGGGGCATATCTGTCATTCCCCGGAGTGACGTCATGAGCGTGGGAGAGAGACATTTATTACAGGAATATGTTTATTTGCATTATTTCTTTCTCTTTCTGCCTGTTAATCGTTTTCTAGGTCCCTTCATTTACTTCATTTTTTTCTGTTTTCACCAACTCCTTTCTTTCTTTCTTTCTTTCTTTTTCTCTCTCTCTCATTCCCGTCTCTTTCAACCCATCTCTCTCTCTCTCTCTCTCTCTCTCTCTCTCTCTCTCAATCTTTCTCTCTCTCTCTCTCTCTCTCTCTCTCTCTCTCTCTCTCTCTCTCTTCTCTCTCTTCTCTCTCTCTCCTCTCTCTCTCTCTCACTTTCTCTCCTGCATTCGACCTTGTCTCCTCTCTTTCCTCCCTCTCCGCCAACTCTCTCTCTCTCCATGACGCATCCACTAACAAGCAAAACCCAATTATAAAACCATCACTCAACTTCCACAGTCTTACGAAACAACACATAACAGACACAAGCAGTAAAAGTACATATAAAGATATAACACGGCAGCTGACCTCCTTCCGACAAAAGGTAATCGAAGTCCGCAGGTGGGTGTGTCACGTCAAGTTGTCACGTATGAGTCACGGTTATTGCGTTAATGTTTTATCGTGTAAGAAAGAATGATAATTTTTTTTTTCCATTTTCATTAGAGTTGCATCCATTGCACAGGTGGATATGTCTTCCAGATGCAATGCTGCAGCGTGCCATCTGCCACGAAGGGGAGCCACCTGGGAGCTAATTCCTCTGTATGATTCGATAGGACTGCTTTTATTTTTGCTTTTGGCTTCAGTCTGATCTTCACTCGAGAGCTCCATAGAATAATTAATGCAATCCGTAAGTTATTTTCCGAATCAGAGCTTCGCCAGCTGCCAGGTGGTCAAGCCAGCTGCTGCGGGGGACGAGGGAGAGTCGGGCGTAGGGGGGATGGGGGGGGGGGAGGTAGCAGATCCTGGAACTGATGAAAAAAAGACTTTCGCTCTCGTCCGGCGAGTTCCTGAGGTCACGTGGGAGTCGCCCCTACTATAGCACCGGCGCCCACGGGTCTATCTACAAGTACACCTTATAAAACCATACAACTACGCAGTTATATATATAAATATACAAACATATAAGAACAATAACACACACACACACAAACGAACGCGCACACGCATGCATGCATGCATGCACGCACGCATGCACACACACACACATGCGCACGCACGCACGCACGCACGCACACACACACACACACACACATCCCATACGCCAAAAATATACCCAGCAACCATTCTAAACTAAGTTCTTGAACTGTAAAACTTTAAATCAATCATCACTCTTATTTTTTCTTCTATCAAGTTACACGCCTCGACTCCTTAGCAGAACGCAACTACTCAAAAACACAAAGAAAGATGCATTTAAAGTTTGTTTGATATAATACCATTAAACTGGGTTCTTACGAGCTTCATATTTCACCCACTCACCGTATTTTCTTCCAAGTATTTCTCATTCTCCCTTCTTATTTTGGCCTCTAAATCTACTCCCTTTTTTCACTAAGTGTTTTCCATCTCAATATCATCTCCCTCTCGTTTTTTTTCTAATTTATCACATTCTTCTTCCTCCTCCTCCTCCTCCTCTTCTAATTTCACTCTCATTACTTCTAAAACGTCCTCCCAACAGCTTAATTCATGCGTTATCGGGGCTGCAGCTGCACAAACCAATTACTTATTGCATTTTTTTTAGGATAATACACTCGTCCTCTGATAGAGAAAGAGAGATGAGAGAAAGAAAAGATAAAAGAGGAAAGAGGAGAGAGGATATATCTATATCTAATTATCTAGCTAGCTAGCTGTCTCTCTGAGAGATACAGAGAGAAAGAGAGGCAGAGACAGACAGACAGAAAAGGAGATGAAGAGGAAGAGGGGAAAAGGAGAAGCCCACAGAAGATTGAGCGATAGAATGAGGGAGAGAGAGAGAGAGAGAGAGAGAGAAAGAGAAAGAGAAAGAGAAAGAGAAAGAAAAAGAGAAAGAGAGAGAGAAAGAAAGAGAAAGAGAGAGAAAGAGAAAGAAGAGAAAGAAAGAAAGAAAGAGAGACAAAGAAAAGAGAGAAAGAAAAAGAGAAAAAGAGAAAGAGAAAAAGAAAGAAAAAGAGAAAGAGAGAGACCAGAGACAGACAGAAAGAAGGCGAGAGGGAGAAAGAAATGAGGAAGATGAATAATCGTGAACATACAGAGAGAGAAAAAACGCAGTATCATAAACCGAATATATTCTTACGATCATTTTACACCATCCCAGATCCATCCGCAAAGAAGCTTGTTTTGCCAATTGTCTAGTTTCCAGGTCTATCATATTCTTAACCTTTTCCCCTTTTAAGAGTCAAAATCTCACCATATAAATCAGGATTCCCGACCATCCCTCCTTCAAGACGGGAAAGTAAAGTTTGTATTGTTCGTGTAACCCACCGCCTCGACCGCCGCGCGACTCTCGCCCTTACGGCAAGAGGGAGATAAGGCTCGGAGTCCCGTGGCGTCGCTGAGGAACCTGCCTCTGCACTTGCCCTTACGTCTGTGTGACCCGAAGCTGACCCGAGGTTTACCCTGATCGGCCGGAGAGACACGCCCTCTCGCGCTGCCACAACCCCTCCCCCCTCTCCCCTCTTCCTATTCTTGCTTACTCTGCTTTTGTTTCTTCTTCTTACTGCTCGTCCTCTTCTAACCCCTTATTTTTTTCGCCTTTTTCATCTTCTTCTTCTTCTCCTTCATCATTTTCTTCTCCTCCTCCTCCTCCTCCTCCTTCTTCTTCTTCTTTTTCTTCTTCTTCTCCTCCTCCTCCCCCTCTTCTTCTTCTTCCTCTTCTCCCCCTCGTCCTCCTCCTCTTACTCTTCGCCTTCATCCCCTCCTTTCACCTACCCCTCTCCTTCTTTTCTTTCTCTTCTTCCCCTTTCTCTTCCTCCTCCTTCACCTCCACCTGCGCCCCGGCAACACGCCCCCCCCCCTCTCTCTCTCTCTCTCGAACACGCCCATCTCTCACCCCGACAGCATCCGGCCTTTCGATTGTCTGACTGAAACCGCTTCTTTGTAAAGTTGCTTACATGCTAATAAACACGATTCGTGTCTGCGTGTGTCAGCTGTTTCTTTTTTATGGATTTTTTTTAGGTTCTCTCTTTACGAATGTGTGATTTATTTTTTATTTTTATTTTTATTTTTTTTATTTATTTATTATGTTTTTTATTATTTTTTTTTTTTTTAGTTGGAGTGTCTGTTTGTTTTCGGTTGGTTATCTTGAAGTATTTGTTAGTCTTATAGTTTAATAAATATATTTTCTTGTCTGCCTGTCTGTCTGTTTGTCTGTCCCTCACCTTATCCCCCTTCCTACTTCCCTGTCTCACCCCCTCCCCCCTCTCTCTCTTACTCCTCTGGCTCTTCTTCCCCTACTTCCATACTTCCCTTCCTAATTCCTCCTTTCCCCTGGCTCCTCTCTCCTAGCCCCCCCCACTCCTATCCCCTACTCCCCTGACTCCTCCCCCCTCTCCCATACCCCTGACTCCTCTCCCCCCCTCCCTTGACTCCTCTCCCCCTCCCCCCCCTCCCCCTCCCCGTCCCTCTCGGCCCTTTGCTCCGCGTTGACCCCTGACCCTTGCTGAAGCGTGCCGGGTACCCTTTTCTTTTCTCCTGGCGAGGTTTTTGTGCCTTGGGGCGGTTCCGGGCCTTTTTTATTATTATTATTCACCTGTTTTTTTTAATTTGTTTGTTTGTTTTTGTTTGCGGGTTTGTTTGCTTTTATGTCTAGTTCCGGATTTTTTTTTTCTGTGAGTTTTCTTTTTCTGTGTCTGCGTGCGATTTTTTTTTTTGCCTGTGAATCTCTTTCTCCCTCCCTCCCTTCTCTTCTCTCTCTCTCTCTCTCTCCTCTCCCCCCTCCCTTCCTTTCCTCTAATCCCCCTCTCTCTCCCTCCCTCCCTCTCTTCCTCCTCCTCCTCTCTCTCTCTCTCTCTCTTCTCCCTCCCTCCCTCTCTCCTCTCTCTCCCTTCCCCCTCTCTCTCTCCTCTCTTTCCCTTCTCCCTCCCTCTCCCCCTTCTCCTCTCCCCTCTCTCCTTCTCCCTCCCCTCTCCCCCTCTCCTTCTCCCTCCCTCTCTCCTTCACCCTCCCTCCCTCTCTCCTCCCTCTACCTCTCTCCCTCCGTCTAACTCTCTCCTTCTCCCCCTCTCCGCCTGTCATGAAGCTTCCCATCTGTCATGAAGATGTCACGGCAAGGGAAGTATTACATCAACCTCACTAAGCGACGTCCAGATGTCACTGCACGAAAGACATCGTTACTTGCCCTTTAACAAGACCGGGCAAGAGCAGGTTATTATTGCAAGTGGATATAATGTAGAATGTTTTTATTTATTTATTTTATTCTATATATATATTATATATATATATATATATATATATATATATATATATATATATCAGATCTTGTTTTCTTCGTTCATTTTCTTTTTTTTCTGTTTTTCTTCTTCTTTTGATATTTCTCCCAATCATTATCATCAGTATTATTTTTTGTAAAACTATCATCATAATCAAGATCATTATTCTCTCCATTATCACTATTATCATTATCACTACTATCATCAGTTTACTATTTTATTATTTATCATTACAATTACCAATAATGTAAGAAATACCATTATCATTACTATCATGATTCTTTTCATTATCATTATCATCGTTATCATTATCATGAATAGCACTACTACTACCAATGCTATTATTACTATCATTATTATCTTCGTCATTATCATTATTATTATTCATGTTCAACCTCATCCTCATCATCATTATTATTATGATCATTAATATTATTATCATTGACATTTATATTACTATGATAATTATCAATATTATGATTGTGATTACGATGATCGCTATTATTATTGTCATTACCACTATCCTTTTTTCCACCATTATTATAATCACTGCTATTGTTACTACTGTTATGAAGCATTACTGTTACGCACGTACACGCACGTGCGCGCGCGCACACATAAACACACATAAACACACACACACACACACACACACACACACACACACACACACACACACACACACACACACACACACACCACACACACATAACCCCAAAAAACTTTCGCCAAGAACCTCAAGCTCTTTCGGGCCCACACTTTCTCCCAGACCCAAGCCCTGCGCCCGATGTGCCAGAGGACAGGCGACGCGCAGGCGATAAACCTGATAAACAATCGCCTTGTCCTCCCGACTTCCTGTTGTGGATGCGCGAAAGGCGGCGCTTACGGAGCTGCAATAATCAAACCTCTCGTTATCACAAAGACATTGTAAATATGTAAATATATATATATATATATATATATATATATATATATATATATATATATATATATATATATATTATATATATTTTTTATATATATATTATTTTTTTTTTTTTTTTGGGGGATGGGGGGGCAGGTGGTATGGTTATGGAACGTCGTGCATATTTTCCTCTGTATCAACATAGGCCTGCTTTATCTAATTTTAGTTTATTTCTCGTACTGGCTATAAGCATTGTATAGTATAAAAAAAATAAAAACGATTTCTAATCATCCAACCACATAAACAAAATAATACAAACTTACTTCATGATAAAAGAAAAAAAAAAATATATATATATATATATAAACCACAGATATGACACATACATATATATACACTTATATAACAGTATGGAATGCTTTCCTTGCCAATTCATTTCACATGCGGAATTGGAAGCATTTACAAAACCATAGTAAAAACATTTCCATGATGAAATAGACATAAAAACCATGATTGAAATATCGACGATGTGATTCAACCATGACTCAGGCGGAGCTGCTCCTCCTCGGCTTCGCCAGACCATTAACACCGCCATTGTATGGTAATCAACCCCACGTTCCGTCTTGGCCCAGCATCGTACATATGGCAACTTAAGCGTGCAATAAAAAAATATTTAAAAAAAAACGTTTCTAGGGTAATATTTGCTGATGTAATGAACACAGACGGTCTAATAAAAAGGTCATAAGAATATCAGACCTAATAAACATGTATAGTAACAATGAAATATATCAACTACGAAACATGAGATAAAGTGTTTTATGAAGAGAACCGGTTGCATATCCCCCAAGCTATTGCAACTTCAAAGGTAAACGGATAAATAGAAGTGATTTCTTGTGAAATATGTATTTAGACAAACCACCACCAATCATAAAAGTCAATGTTTCTTGCATAACGTGTGTGGTTCTACACATCACTTAACGTATATGTTTCTGTATACAAGAAACCTCTTATTATCGTTATGCCCCTAACGTAAAATCATTTTATCAATAATAAAAAGAAAAATACAGTATACAGAAACACGTGGTTTAGAAGAACTCAGTAAATAAATAAATTCCCCAACTAATCCGATTTTAAATAGGTTCCAACCGTGTGGATTTAGGGTAGGTCTTCGTGTGGATTTAAACGTGCGCGGGGTTGAAAAAGGGAAGGGAGGTGTGCTATCTGGCATGCGCACGACGGTGTGGTTTTCAGTCATTTGATGTTTCCTGTTTTATGACACATGCAATTATCTGCTCCCGCTAGCTTTGCTTGTTTGTCTGTCTGTCTGTATGTATGTCTCCTTCTCCCTCTCTCTCTCTTTCTCTGTCTGCTCGTCTGTTTGTCTATGTATGTATATACTTATCTATTTATCTATCTATTTATTTATTCATTTATCTGTTTATTTATCTTTCTCTACCACCCTTCCTTCTTCCCTCCTCTCACTTTCTCCCTTTCTCTCTCTTTTATCTCTACCTCCTCTCACTTCCTCTACCTCTTACTACCAAGAATGTGACGTTTTCGCAACGGCCAATTATCCGTTAACCCTTTCCCCTCTTCCCTATCTCTATTTCCCCTTACTCACCAAAAGATCAAATGTCTCTCTCAATACCTTATCAAGTTCAGCTCATTCTATGCAACAATAAACCGGTTT
>NC_051402.1:5758138-5760638 GCF_015228065.2 Penaeus monodon
AACAAAAACACCCTCGTGCCCCGTTATAAGACGCATCATACTCGAACGCCGTGTTACATTAAGAAAACAAAAACTTGCCTCACAGCTTCTCCGCCGAAAAGGACGAAAGGACCGAGACTAAACGAGGGAACTGTTAATAACCACGATAACATCTTGGAATCGTACACAGGAGGGAGAGAGAGAAAAAAAAAATACAGGGAATTACTTGAGAAAGTTTATGATAAGAGTGAACGGGAATTTCGAAAAGGGTTAGATGTATCGAACAATTATAGATGTTACGTCCATCTCAGAGTAAAGTGAATTAATTAATAGGGGTTATAAGTCAGATCTGTGCGATAGGTTACCATAGCAGTAATATAGGCCTAATCAGTCATGAATGAGAGAAGGAGAGAGAGAGAGAGAGAGAGAGAGAGAGAGAGAGAGAGAGAGAGAGAGAGAGAGAGAGAGAGAGAGAGAGAGAGAGAAGAGAGAGAGAGAGAGTGAGAGAGAGAAAGAGAGAAGAGAGAAGAGAGAGAAAGAGAAAAGAGAAGAGAGAGAGAGAGAGAGAGAGAGAGAGAGAGAGAGAGAGAGAGAGAGAGAGAGAGAGAGAGAGAGAGAGAGAGAGAGAGAGAGCGTGCTCGTGCTATGCCTACATCATCACGGACTGACGTTTCTTCAGGGTCACAATTTTGACATCTGCTCCTATAGTACATGATTTTATCTTCTTTAGCAATACGCATTCTCGAACAGCCCTATCAGAAATTAAAAATGAAATATGTGATATGATATGATATTCACGGCCGATTATTTTGTTTCGATTTTGTTTTTTACAATAAATATCATTACCGTATTTTCTCGATGTGTTTGAAATTCACATTTTTTCTTTCTCGTCAGTAAAATTTCCTTCATTTTATTCCTGATTACGTTACCAAACCATATGATAAATTTCTGATCCTTCGAGTCCTTTTTTTCATCTATAATTACAATTTTTCTTTCTTTTTCTTCCTCCCTCTCCCTCTCTCTCCATCACCTAGATTTTCCTTTTCTCTTTCCTCACTCAACTTCTTTTTTCTCCTCTCTCTCTGTCTCTCCTCTCTCTCTCTCTCCTCTCTCTCTCTCTCTCCTCTCTCTCTCTCTCTCTCTCTCTCTCTCTCTCTCTCTCTCTCCCTCTAATTTTCTACCTTCCCATACACTCCCTTAATTACACTCACCCTCCCTCTCTCCACATTCTCCTCCCATGCCTCCATTTACCCTCTCTTCCTCCCTCTCTCCATTCACTCTCCCTTCTCCCCTTCCCCTCACACACTCTCCCCTTCCCTCTCCCTATCTTTCCTCCCCTCTCCCTATCTTTCCTTCCCTCTCCTATCTTCTCCTATCCCTTTTATCTCCTTCCATCCCCCTCTCCCTCCCATCGCCAACGCTCTCGTAGCTTCAACATTTACCCACCACAGGTCCCATTTCCCTTATCTCCCTCCCCAACACCTCTCCCCAAGGAATCAGTGCGACCGATGATAAGAATGCGACGCCGAGGCAAGGAAAGGTAAGGAAAGGTAAAGTAAGATAAGTAAGGAAAGGTAGGGTAAGGAAGAGTAAGGTAAAGAAAGGAAAGGTAAGGTAAGATAGGAAAGTTAAGGTAAGGTAAGGTAGAGTAAGTAAGATAAGGAAAGGTAAGGTAAAGTAAGGAAAGGTAAGAAAAGGTAAAGAAAGGAGAGGTAAGGAAAGTTAAGGTAAAGAAAGGAAAGGAAAGGAAAGGCAAGGTAAAATAGCTAAGGAAAGGTAAGGTAAAGCAAGGAAAGGTAAGGTAACATAATTACTGTGGCATCACGACCTCCCAGGGCCATCTCCCCTCTCTGCCCTCAAGCCTCCCGTCCCTTCTCTGACCTCTGACCTCTGACCTCGCCCTCCTCCCCCTCTTGTCTTCGTTTGTCAACTCTTTCTTCCTCTTCCTTCCTCTTCGTTTGTCAACTCTTTCTTCCTCTTCCTCTTGTCTTCGTTTGTCAACTCTTTCTTCCTCTTCCTTCCTCTTCGTTTGTCAACTCTTTCTTCCTCTTCCTTCCTCTTCGTTTGTCAACTCTTTCTTCCTCTTCCTTCCTATCACCTTTATCTTTGCTTACTTGACCTGTTCTCTTGTCTCTTTCTAGCATCGAGGTAATTCTGCGTTTCTTTGTGTGTTTTTTTTATCCGTCTATGAGTGCATGTATGTAAATATGTATGTATGCATGTATGTATGTATTTCTGTAAGAAGAAAGTATATATGTATGTATACATGTGTATTTATGTATATTTATCTACACATATATATCTATTTATCTACACATCTATATCTATTTTTTCTACACATATATATCTATTTGTCTTCACATATATATCCATTCATCTACTTATATTTCGCTTATCTTTTACCTTGTTATCTCCCACCCTTCTTGTTTTAATTTCATGAAACCATTGTCATCGAGAATCCTATTCTTACAAAAAAAAATCGAATTTTTTGACAAGAAAAAAATAACCCCGCTTCCTCTTT
>NC_051402.1:5765638-5768138 GCF_015228065.2 Penaeus monodon
TCTCGGGCCTCATCTCTTCGCTCGTCGTGAGGTCAAAGGTTGCTTGCGTCGGGAGGAGAGAGAGAGAGAAGAAAAAAATAGCGTTTTGGAGACCACACTTTCATACCTCGTATTTTCTTTGCGATTCGTCCGTTCTTGCAACTTTATTCGCTTGTCCAGAGAAAGAAGGGATAAAATAAAAGCGAGAAAAAATCTTGAGAGATGAAACTTTTTTTTTCATACGTGCAGGAGGAAAAATAAGAAAAACGAAAAACCCACAAACGCGTTCCTTGTATATCACTGCATTCAATTTAATTGATGATTCAAGATGCATTCTATTAATATGTACTTGCGTCACATCCCCCCCTCCCCCCGAAAATCATGCAGGGAATAAATTAAAGCTTTTGATCTTGGGCGCCGCCAGACTCAAGCTTTCCTCAAGCCGAATATCCTCGTGAGAATATGTCACGAAATGCAAGTTCTTTCTCTCTTTCGGTGTTATTTGCTTTATCCTTTTTGACACTTATCATATGCTTTGATTTTTTTTTTTTTTTTTTTTTTTTTTGTCATATCACGAATATCACGCAAGAGATTTACGCTATGAGAGATATCTCCTTGAGGTTACAAAGAGCGATAAGGGCGGGAGGTTGGTGCTATAGCGAGTCTTAAGTGAGTCTTAAGAGATGCTATAAGGAGTCCGAATTCTCCACGCAGCAGCTGCACCAGGGCGGATGAAGGGAACGGACACTAAGCTGCAATGGAGTACACGAAGAGCAGAAATATAGCAGGAGAAAAAAAAAAATCAGACGCGGCGGGTTGTGTGTGTGTTCGTGACAGCGCGTGTGTGTGTGTGTGTGTGTGTGTGTGGTGTGTGTGTGTGAGTGTGTGTGTGTGTGTGTGTGTGTGTGTGTGTGTGTGTGTGTGTGTGTGTGTGCGCGCGCGCGGGCGACCGCGTCTGCCCGGGTTCATCGTTATGCGCCAGCTATCGCAGACGATACTGGCGCTGTCTAGCAGACGTGTCGTTTAATAGAGACCAGTAGAATCGCCGATATTAGTTGCAGGTGAACTTTCTCCGTATGCCGCGCCGCGTACAGCTTCAGCGGTTTTAATATATTTTAATCATGTATGTGTTCAGTCGACTGCTGACGGACGCGCGGAATATAACGAAAGCTCCGTCCCATCAATCAACCTCGCAAGTTAATATACAATACACAAATAAACGCGGAGGAAGATATCATCTAATGAAATCACCGGCGGGCGCAGCCTCGGACGGTCCCTCCCGGCGCAAAAAAAAAGAAAAAAAAAAAGAAGAAAAAAAAAAAAGCCTCGCTGGCACCTCACCCGAAGGAGAGTTGCAACACAGGCCAGGTGGTCGACCAACCTAGGCCAGCTACTCCCAGTATGGCTAGCACACATCGCCTTTTATGCCGACCCGCTAATGCTTTGCTAACTGGCTGCACGCACAGCCTCCCCACCGCCTGAGTCACTCCACGCTTAATACTCCATCTCCATCCGCTGAAACTCCACTCCCTGTCACTTCAATCCGATGTCCTTTTTTATTTCTTTAATGGCTGTTTATCTTATATTATATATATATATATATATATATATATATATATATATATATATATATATATATATATATATATATTTTTTTTTTTTTTTTTTTTTTTTGGGGGGGGGGGGGAAGGTCATCTTTCCTACTAAATTCAGCTTTGTTTTCTTCTTGTAATAACATTTAATAGAGAGAATGAAGCACAAGCTCATGCCACATTCTTGTATCAGTCTAAAGATGCCATGAACAAAATGGTAATCACGTCGCACTGCATAGCAGTTTCGCCGCCTAAACCACAGCCCATAAGTCTATTTCAAACCTCCCAGTTAAACGCCTAAAACCGACGTATAACAACGAGAAAACGATTCGCATGAAGACTTAATTGAATATTAAAAATTATCTGCCGCGTCAACAACTGTCTTCATTAGCGGCGAAGACATTATTTGACTGAAATGTTAAAATATCTAAAAAGTTAAAAATCTATCAACTCGAGTCAAAATCCTTCTGTCGAGTCGAGTCGAGTCGTAGCGCCGCTCGACGGCCGGGACCTGTTGAGACCACCTAACAGCCTTCGACGCAAACACTCCTACCTACCGTAGGCCTTCACCTCACAGTTTCGCAAAGACCCGTCATGGTATGCGATTCTGAATAAATAATATAAAAATGGTACAAGCTTAAAGAAATAAGAGTAGCCGTTTCGGCCATAAATAATTAAGATTAAAAAGTTACGAACCTATATAAATTCTTATAAAAGTGATACGAACCTAGATGATTCTGCTATGAGTTGTACGAACTTAAATAAATTTTCATGAAGGCAGTATAAACCTCAGTAGATTAGATCAGTGTGGCAAAAAACCTAAGTAAATATTACAAATGTGGTACGAATCTATATAAAATAAAGATTGTATAGACCTCGGAAATAAAATACATGTGACACGAACCTGTTTAAACCAAATAAATGGTACA
>NC_051402.1:5778138-5783138 GCF_015228065.2 Penaeus monodon
TACATATATATATTTATTCATTTATATATATGTATATATAGATATATAGATATGTATGTGTATATATACATATAATTATATATATATATATATATATATATATATATATATATATATATATATATATATATATGAGATGACGAGAGAGCGAGAAGAGAGAAAGAGAGAAGAGCGAGAAAGAGAGAAGAGCGAGAAAGAGAGAGAGCGAGAAAGAGAGAAGAGAGAGAGAGAGAGAGAGAGAGAGAGAGAGAGAGAGAGAGAGAGAGTTAGCACAGGCAACAGGGGCACTTCCAGCCAGCCAGAGAAAAGAGAGACAGAGACTCGTGTTCATTTGTAAAAGCGTGAACAGGTAGCGGGAAGGAGGCAGGGCGCCGTCGTCTACCCTCTCAAGGGGACGAGATAATCGTTTCTGCAGGTGAGAGGAGACGGGGCTGGGGCGGAGGAGGGGAGGAGGGGAATAAGGACGGAAAGGGTAGGAGGGAAAGAGAAGGGTTCTGGGGATGGGGTTGGGGTAGGCGAGGATAAGGAGGGAAAGAGGAGGGGAAGAGGGGGGGGATAGAGGGCAGGGAGAGAGGGCGGAGGGTGGGAAGGACTCTGGAGATAAGTTTGTGGCAACTTGTGGGGAGTTGGGAGGGGGGAAGGGCAGTTAGGGTGGAGGGGGGTAGGAGGTAGGTGGTAGGAGATGGAAAGGGGTTAGAGGACAGAAGGAAGGAAGGAGGCTGCAGGGTCAAAGAGTGGTTAGGAGACGCCTTTGGAGCAAGGGTGATAAGGAAAGGGAAGGAGGCGGTGGCAGAGGACTCCGTAGGGTAGGGTGGCAGTGGAAGGGGGCAGGGTCGGCAGGTCGACGAGGGGAGACGGTGGGGCGGGAAGGAAGGGGGAGGAGGCAGGAGCGCTTTGCGTAAACATCATATAATAAAAAAATATGCGAAAAAGTGGAGTGTTTTGAAGAAGAAAAAAACATGGAGCTTCACATCTCTTTCAGAAACCGAGGGTAAAATTATGAAGAAAGTAAAGTGTAACGGTTTTATGTTTTTTCTATTATTATTATTAAAACGCCTTTAATGTCCACAGAGAGAGCAAAGGCAGAGAAAACAAACAAAGTGCAGGAGAGAAGAAAGAGAAGGCAGTGAAGAGAGAAAGACGAGAGAGAGAGAGAGAGAGAGAGAGAGAGAGAGAGAGAGAGAGAGAGAGAGAGAGAGAGAGCGTGTGCAGGAGCCAAGAGTGTGTGAACGCATAATAAGTTACACCACATGTCCAATTCCACTACATTCCTTCACCTCGCAGACCTAAGCAAACCCTTCCCATACTTAATCCTCGTTATTGTGAATATATCTGTCTATTTAGAACTGTGTATGCGCACGTGAGCTTATGATGTGTTATCTATATCTATATATCTATCTATCTATCTATACACACACACACACACACACACACACACACACACACACACACACACACACACACACACACACACACACACATATATATATATATTAACATATTCATGCCCATTGCCCCTCTGCTCTTGTTAAGTGACCAAACACTTAATCACTTAGATAAAATGCCAGAAAAACACTACATGCACGACCTAAGTTTACTGAAAGATATGACAATATCGAAATCAACCTTCTGAAACCCATATTTTTAAACTGTTTTCTCTTTTTTCCATAAAGGTAGTCTGAGTGTGGCAAGTCTTTCCCTCTCCCTCTCCCTCTCCTCTCCTTCTCCTGTGTGGCAAGTCTTTCCCTCTCCCTCTCCTTCTCCTTCTCTCTCTCCCTCTCCCTCTCCCGTTTGGCAAGTTTTTCTCGTTATACTCCTTGTTACTGCCAACGGACGTCCTTACGGTTTGTCAGCATTATCGTGTTTATCCTGCATTAACTTTATATTCGCAATTATTCTGTGTAAAGGATTTTCTCACTGTTATTATCATTATTATTATATTCTGCATTGCCACCATATCATTATCATTTATCATTGTGATGAGTGATGTGAGTTAAGCCCAACAAGAGCAGTTTACTAGTCACAGCTTTTAGAAAATCATATTCATTTTCTACCAAATACTCATCGTTCACTTTTTTTTGGTATGTTTCTTTACACTTTGTCATTATCGTCGGTATGAAGAGGATTGTCAGCTTTACTATCATTACCATCAATATTAATGTTATGACTATGCTCATTATCATTTATGTTTTATCATCATGGCCATAATCTTTATTATCGTCCCTATCATTACTGTCATTATTACTATCATTATCATTATTATGGTTACCATTATCATTATCATTATTATTGTTATTGTCATTATCACCATTATTATTAATATCATTATTAGTACTAGTATTATTGTATTACTATTATTACTACCATTATCATTATTACCACTATTATTACCGTTAGCTTTATTATTACTATCAAGCTATCAACATCATAATCATCCCCATCACCATAATAATTAACATTACTATCATCATCGTTATAATATAACTGTCGTTAGCATTTCTATCATCTTCATTATTATCATCATCATCACATCATCAGTATCATAACACGTCTATTACTGTTATCATTATTATTACAGTTGTTGGCGTTATTATCATCATCATTACTTTTATCATTACCATCAAGATCACAATCATTATCATTACTGTTAACGATAATATTATTATTATTTATTATTATCCTTATTACTACTACTGTTATTATTACTATTATTATAATTATTATTATTATTATTATTATTACAACTATTATTATTGTTATTATTATCATCATCATTATTATCAAAATTAATATTATTATTATAATCATCATTATTATACCAATATCATTTTTTTCATTATTATTAATAATATTGCTATCTTCGTTATCTGAATCAGTATAATTATCATCATTGTTATCTCATTATTACCATCATTTATATAATGATAATAGTAATGATTATACTAATGGTGATATAAAGTTGAAATGACTACTGTTATCATTATGATTACCACTGTTATTAGTGTTATCATTATTATTAGTAGTATCATTATTACTTCACTTATTATTATTATTATCAATATCATTATCTTTATAACTATTGCCAATAGCATTATCTTTATTATTCTTATCAATATCACTATTATCATTATTATTGATAATATCGTTATAATCATTATCATTATTCCCATTATATGAATAAAATTATATTTATCATCATCGTTATCGTCATAATTATCATTCCGTTATCAACAGCATCATCATTATCATCTTCATTATAATTATTACTTTTATCATAACTTATCATAATCACAATTATCATTATTGGTGTTAACGTCATAAACTTTTATTATCATTACATTATTGTTAGATTCATTACTATTATTAGCATCATCATCATCTTCTTATATGTTTATTGCTATTTTTATTATTATTATTATTATTATTATTATTATTATTATTATTATTATTATCATTATTATTATTACTACTACTACTACTACTATTACTACTACTACTTTTGTCATTATCAAGACTATTATCGTTGTTCTCATTATTATCATCACTGCTACTACTACTACTATTATATTATCATTATTATTATTATTATTATTATTATCATCATATCATCATTACTATCATTATCATTATTGATATTATTATTATTATTATTGTTATTATTACTATTATTATTATTACTGTTGTTGTTGTTGTTATTGTTATTATTATCATAATCATACTCATCATCATAATCATAATCATTATTAATATCCTCATTAGTAACATTGTTATCATCAGTATCATTATAATTATTACCATTACCATTATCAGAATTATCTTTGGTATCATTATCATTACAACATTACCATAATAATTATGAATCACTATCATAACCATCATCATCATCACTATCATCATCATCATTATCATGACCCGATGAAAATAATGACAGATGATAATGATAATCCCAGTGGATAAGATGGGTGTTCAAAACAACAAACTAGGAATACTTTCCAATATTAACATATCTCATCAACACAAACACAAAGGCGCTACTATTTATTACCATTCCTAATTAAGGCTTATCAACTTAAATAGGCCTATAAATTCTCTACTTTAGCTGTTATGGTAATAGCATGGCTGCCGATCATGTTATTTACCAGCAGTACGAACTCTCATGCAACTTTGTGAGTATTGGTATGCAACATCTGTAGTAATAGCAGTAATAATAGTCATAGTAGCTGCAATAATTAAAACTACAATTATTGTTAACTTGAGAAAGCAGCGTGTTTGTTGCTGTTGTTGTTTTTTTGCAAACAACCTAACCGTCATCACTATCATAGCCATTAATAACTATCATGAAATGTTGTGGTATGTTAAAAAATTAACAACTATAAGAAGACTTGCAGAAACAATAACGATGAGTTATGCTTAAGATAAAGCAACAATAACTAATAATAATATTAACAGTAACAATAACAACAACAATAATATTAACTAATAATAATAACAATAACAATAATATCAATAACAATAGCTAACAATAATAATAATAATAATAACAATAATAATAATAATAATAACAGCAACAATAACAATAACAGTATTTATGATAATTATTAATATCAAAGTTAATATCAACATTATCATAATTAATAATAATACCAACAACAACAATTACGTGAGTTTGAGTTTTTGGTATTCTCTGACTTCCTTTGGGAAAAAATAAAACACAAATACGGACAACTAATAACAAGTTATACAAACAATACGTAAATAATGCGTAACCCCAACGAATAAAAACCGTCGCCCGCAGGTACTCGTGCAACCGGTATAGATTGGTATCACAAACACCTGTGAAGTCACTGTAGGTCCGACCACCGATTTTCTCTATACGTAACACTTACAGTATCGACGGATATTAGAAACTTAAAGCGTCTCAAGCCAAAATAAATATGTATGCACGGTATATATAAATCTCTGCATGAGTATAATGAATTCTATTTATGCCGTAGACAGAA
>NC_051402.1:5798138-5803138 GCF_015228065.2 Penaeus monodon
TCATAATTGCCCGAGAGCTTGCCAACTCTTTTTTTTTGGGGGGGGACAAGCGGAGTTGATGACCTTTTATGACCTGGGTTGCGTTACCCGCTCGAAGTATGTGTTATGAGGTCTTCGATTTCTGTTTGTTGCTCCTGACCAAATGGGAAATTGAAAGAGCGTCTGTGCTGACAAAGGAAGTTCTGGATAGCATTTCACAGGCGTCAGACGATTTACAGTTTCGTTTTAGTTTATAAGGATTTGGTAATTAATAAAATATACGAGCCATTCCTTTTTTCCTTGGCGCCATATGTGGAGAAAGCTCCTTGTGCAATCTTTTTCTTGGTTGACTTTGCGCACCACCTGACTTGCTCATTGCCATTGCCTCTCGAGCAGTAAAACCACGATGACCAAAGTTCCATTTCTTCTGATGTGGTGACCTCTACACGCGCACGCCTCGTACACACATGTGCAAAGAAACGCACTGACGCACGTTCGTGGGCACATAAACAGTTTCATAGACTATGCCAAACACACGCAAAGATTCTTCTTTTTTTCAGATTATCTTTCATAAGTCTGTATATAATTGTTCCGAGATTGCTGCCACTGTCATATTTACTGTTTAATAAAATACAAAGGATTTATGACATTATTTCCCCCCCGAAAATGGCCTCCAAACAATCGTGATTTTTCACATTATGCATGGAAATGAAACAGTGATGGTTTTCTAGCTATAAACTGATATGAAGGTAAACCAGTCTTCAACAAGACCTGTTTGAGTGAGTATTTGAAACAGCCATAGTAAAATTTTCATGAGAACTGGCATGACGCGTTGGAGTAACTGTAATCCATCGGTAAATAAGTTTCCTAAATTCTTTCAAGTGACGGATTCTTTAAAAAAACAATTTTCCCCAATGAAGTCCTTTAAGCCGGGTCTCTCTGGGGCGGGAGTTGCGTCACTGTGAGAAAAAAGATAGGTACTGATGTTACGTAAACAACCTGATATTTACTCTCTTCATCTCGTTCTCTCTCTCTCTCTCTCTCTCTCTCTCTCTCTCTCTCTCTCTCTCTCTCTCTCTCTCTCTCTCCTCACTCATTCATTCACTCATTTACTCTCTCTTTTCCTCACTCATTCATTCACTCATTTACTCATCACACACACGCGCGCGCGCCACGCACACACACACACACACGCACACACACGCACACCACACGCACACACACGCACACACACACGCACACCACACGCACACCACACGCACACACACGCACACCACACGCACACACACGCACACCACACGCACACACACACACACACACACACACACACACACACCACCCCACTCCTCTCTCTCTCTCTCTTTCTCTCTCTCTCTTTCTTTCTCTCTCTCTCTCTCTCTCTCTTTTCTCTCTCCCCCTCCCCCACCCCCTCTGTCTCCCTCCCCCCCTCCCCTTCCCCTCTCTTTACCTCACTCCCTCCCCCCCTCCCCTTCCCCTCTCTTTACCTCCCTCCCTCCCCTACCCCTCTCTCTCCCCCTCCCTCCCCCCCTCCCCCCCTCTCTCTCTCCTCCCCCCTCCTCCTCCCTCCCTTCCCCTTCTCCTCCCTCCCCCCCCCCTCTCCTCACCTTATTTCTCTCCCCCTCCTCCCCTTCCCTCCCTCTTCCTCTCCTCACCTTATTTCTCTCTCTGATAACCTCTTCCGCATCATTACAGCGAAGTCACTTTAAACGTGATAATGTCAGTCAAACAAAAGGCGGACTTTGATTTGCACAGGTGAAAGTAAGAGGGAAAGATCACCTAATGACACCTCGATGCCGAAGACTACATTCCTCTTAAGCCAAACTGCATCTCATTATCTCCCTAGCGTACTGGTCTCTCATTAGATGCTACGTGAAGGTCGTGTGGTTCCAGCTGGCTCTTGTTTTTCTTTTTCTTTTTTTCTTTTTTTTTCGTATGTTGTTCTTTTTAGATTTTTTTCTATTTCTGCGTGACTGTTTATCTACCTGCGTGTCTTTTTCTCTTTCTTTCTTTCTCTCGCTCTCTCTGTCTCTTTCCTTCCCTCTCTCTCTCTGTCTCTTTCTCTCTCTCTCTCTCTCTCTGCCCCTTTCTCTCTCTCTCTATCTCCCTCCCCTCTCTCTCTCCCTCTCTTCCCCTCCCTCTCTCTTTTTTTTATCTTTCTCTCCTCCCATTTCTTTCCTTCCTCTGTCTCTTTCTTTCCCTCTCTCTCTCTCTGTCTCTTTCTCTCTCTTACTCTCTCTTTCCCTCTCTCTCTCCCCCTCCCACTCCCTCTCTCGTTTTTTTTCTCTTTCTTTCCTCCCATTTCTTTCCTTCCTATGTATCTATGTACCCTCCTTGCAGCCGAGGCGTGTCACCCAGGGATGCGGAGGTGAGGTTGGAGGGAAAAGTATGGGGTTGTCGAAACGTGATCGTATGGGGCAGGAACATGACAATCATAAAAGGGAGCTTAATCATACTTCGTCATGGCTCCAATCAGCAGGTTGGCGACAGCTTCCTGCCAAGCTCTTGCTTAAAACGACCTTCCCGCTTCTTCCGCTCTTGAGCGGGTTTTCGTGTTTCTGTTGCTCTTTCTCTCTGTATGGGTATCTGTTTCTTCTTTTTTCTTTCTTTCTTGTCTGTCTGTCTGTCTCTCTCTCTCTCACTTTCTCTCTCTCTCTCCCTCTCTCTTACTCTCTCTTTCTCTTTCTCTCTGTCTCTTACTTCTCTCTCTCTCTCTCTCTTACTTTCTCTTTTTCTCTCTCTCTTTCTCTCTCTCTTACTCACTCACTCTTCTCTCTCTCTCTCTCTCTCTCTATCTCTCTCTTTTACTCTCCCTCTCTCTCTCTCTTTCCTTGTCATTCTCCTTCACCTTCTTTCCCTACTTTGTTACCGGGTGGAGTCTTTCGTATCTTCGTAATTCGAAATCTCATTACGTTTCGTACTCTAATTGTAGTTTTTTTCCTTACGTCTCTTGTGTTGATTTCCTTCGTGCCGTTTCTCACTTTCTCATGGAGGCCAGTGTAAGTATAGCTATATAGAGTAAGCAGTCACATAACGAGCGCGTGCGAGCGGAGACACACACGTGCACGTTATTGAGCAGACGAGCACAATCACACACGAATACAAGCATCTACACACAGAAATGTAAACACAAATAGCTACATACACGCACACACACAAATACATACGCACCAAAAAATACACAGCGACCAACACAAAGAAACAAAAACATACATTATCTCTTGTACCGACAAAACTATTATGATACAGAGCTCGACGGTTCGCGAAGAGCTAAACGCAGCAGTAAAGAGCATCTCTGCATTTTCAGAGAAGAAAAAAACACTGCCATTTTTCTTGGTCGGTTTATCAACACATTGGAAAGCACACAGAATAAGTGTTATTTACATTTCACCATTTTCTGGCATCTTATTAACATGTCGGAGATCTCAAGAACAGTCCGTGACCTCAAGTTTAAGAACCATCAAAGAAACGTTTTATTTAATAAGAAGGACACTGCTTTCTTCTCCAACTCGCGTCGAAAGATAATGAAATGTTGGAAGATTTCCCGTGTCTTGTAATCAGTACGATAATAAGGAGGTAAGTTTTGGCTAAACTTCTTCCCGAAGTTTCAGAAGGGAATCCGCCATTGTTGTGGTGGATGTTGCCTCACTGTGGCGAGGAAAAAAAGGGTTTTAATGCCATGGAATTAATTCGAAATTTCATAGACACAGAGGAAGGACGGAGGAGGCATTGCTGGTGAGGTAGATAGAGGGGCATTTTTGTTTATGTCTGTCTGTCTATCATGCTCCCTTGCTATCTTCCTCTTTTTCTTTTTCTTTCAATTTTTTTCTCTCCTTTCTCTCTCTCCTCTCGCTTTCTCTTTCTCCCACTCTCTCTCTCTCTCTCTCTCTCTCTCTCTCTCTCTCTCTCTGTGTGGTGTGTGTGTGTGTGGTGTGGTGTGTGTGTGTGTGGTGTGTGGTGTGTGAATATATATGCTTGTGTATATATATGTATATGTATACACATGTGTATATGTATGTATGTATGTATGTATATATATATATATATAATTAAGATAATAAATATATATATATATATATTATAAAATATATTTATTTTTGGGTTTTATATATGTATATGTAAAATAGAAGTATATGTTTTATGTACAGGGTTAAATATATAATATATATATAGAATATATATATAATTTTGATATTTTTATATATAAAATATATTTTATATTATGTAGATAAAATTGATATAATATATAAATATAATATTATATATATATAAATTATATATGAGTATAAATATAATATATAAAGATATATAATAATATATATAGGAGTAATTATATATAATATAATATAAGAATATATATATATATATATATTATACACACACACACACAACATTATACATATATAATATAAAGAAAATAATAGAAAAGTTTATATAGATAATATATATTATTAGTATATAAAATAATAATATAGATATATATAAGAGATAATATATGATATGAGAATAATAGAGAATAGAATATATATATTATAGATATAGATATAATTATGTAAATATAATAGATAATATTTTATATATATAATGTATATATATATTAAAATATATATATATATAATATATATATATATATATATATTAATATTTTACACATATGTACACAACACACACCACACACAAACACACACACACACACACACACACCTCAGACATCACGTGTTAACTCAACATCTCTCAAAAGGCCTGGTTTATCCATCCATCAATTCTGAACGCAAAAGTGATGGATGAAGTTTAAAGTCTTTTAGCGAGGATTATCGTTCAGTTACGCAATAATATCGTTAACACACGGAGGTACATTTTCTCTTTACACTGTTTCTTGGGGGCATACTTTTATATCTATGACAATCAAGTGGAGTATAAGGTTTGTTTTAGCCGTTAGTGCAAAATTATGGTAGGATGATTCGCTCAGAGAGAGAGAGGAGGAGAGGATGAGAGAGGGGAGG
>NC_051402.1:5805638-5810638 GCF_015228065.2 Penaeus monodon
TCACTCACCTTGAGGCAAACGGATTCCATCTCACTCGCTTTATAAGCTCATAAGAGCCTCTATCAACGCCATTACACTCTTCGACACGCTTCCTTTGATCTTTTTTACCTTGTCCCGGTTTAAGAACAAGTACAAGGCGTATCCTGGTTGCATGCATGGGCGTCGAGGGGCTGGGTCGTTACCTTGCTTTGACCCAACTTGCTTCCACCTTGCTAACCTTCGTTAGCTTCTTTACGTGACCTGCCTTCTGGGTCTCGTTGCTTGTGAATTCCGTTTACCGTGTTGTTCTAACGTTTATTTCCTATGGTAACGTTTACTTCTCGTTGTGACGTTTACTTCGTTGCGGTTATAACGTTTACTTCTGGTAAGCGTTCGCTGTTGTCATCGCGTCCTTGTTAGCGTTAACATGCTCTGGTGCTTATTTGGTATAGCGACTGAACTTGTCTGACGTTTACTTACTACTACAGCTTATATTGCATTTTCTATGCCTTAACTCGTATTTTAGACTTATTTATTCTGAACTGTAGCTCTTGCTGCCTTTATTATAGGACTTGTATTAAGCTATGGGAGTTTTTCTGTAAGGGTTTTTTGCTGACTTTGTACTGCATGAATTGATTCGAAATCGTCTAGAGTTTGTGTTGTAATCATCACTGTCTGTGTTACGATTTGTATAATGAATGCTAATTATTCATAACTGTGATAATTGCCTTCGTATAATGGCCTATGTTTTAAACGTTCTCATTTCGTATTGCAGCATTTAATATCTTGTTTCTGTCTATTATTTTTAAAGTTTCAATTATTCCAATTTTTATTGCCTTTATTTACTAAATATGACAAGCAGACAATGGATCATTAGTTTATTATATGCCTAATTACTTACATGTTATCAAGGAGTTTAATCAATTAAACTACATTGGTCTAAGAAAGTGCTTCCTTTGCAACACCATTCACCTGCTAATTACTGTGTACGATAGTTGATTAGATTTTTTTCTCATGAAGGAAGTGACTGTGATTACCACGCCTTCCCGACAGCGAAAGACCCGGTGATTACGTGATAAATCTGAGTGTTGGTTTGCCTTTGTGCAATGTGTGTGCTTAGTTGTCACCTTGTGGCTGCAGTCCACGTGTGCATATATTTCTTTTAATTGTTTATAGTCCTTTCGGCATACATATACATATCTTAATAATCAAAATAATGTCATAAATGGTTAAAAATAAAACTTATGCACACGTGTAGAGCAGCCGCATGTGACAACAGGCACAAACTTCACACAAAAGCAAACTAACACTTCATTACGTAATCATTGGATCTTTAGCTGTCAGGATGGTGTGGTAATCATAGCCACTTCCTTCGCGAAAAAAATTAATCAGCTTGTGCACACATGTGTCTTTGTTTGTGTGTACTGGAAATCTGTTGTGAAAGCTATCGGAATGTATAAATTGTAACACACGCGTATACACTAAGCACACACACACGCAGAGAGAGAGAGAGAGAGAGAGGAGAGAGAGAGAGAGAGAGAGAGAGAGAGAGAGAGAGAGAGAGAGAGAGAGAGAGAGAGAGAGAGAGAGAGAGAGAGAGTCATAACGGTCACTCGAAACTATGACGAAATGCGACTCAGCCTTGACTCTAGCAACGGAAGAGGCTGGTGTACTGTTGGAGCTGATGTCAGTGTTGGAGGACGCGGTGGAGATAGTGGTGGGGGGAAGATACACAGCCAATCTAGAGAGAATCCGGGCTGGCGAGAGAGCAAGAGCCTTGAGGGTGACAGGTGATGGGTGAGCTCGAGGCATCCTCACGCAACAAACATTTTCGCGCCCTTATTTGCTCGAGTTATATTAGCAGCGATCGTTTCAGTGTGTAATTAGCTAAGGGGATGAAGCACTATCTGCTAGTGAGTTATCATACCCATTACTGTGACTTCAGTGAAAGGAGAAATCGGAGTACGTTAAAAAAGAAAGAAAAAGATGAGGCTGCAGCTCGGAACTTTAGGTAAATAGATATTTGAATATTTAACTGACCGCGCTATTGGAAAATGATTTGTGTTATGATAAACGACGCAGTTTTTTATGTGAAAGAAATAAAGCAAAGGAAGGGGAATGGCGGGGGGGGGGGGGATGGCACAGCACCAGTATGTCTAGGTATAGATAACTATCTAGAACAGTGGTTCCCAAACTTTTCTTTTTCTGCACTTATATATTTATCACCTTCCTCTCCCCTTTTATTCACATTTACTGTTGAGTATATATGTATTCGTGCACCCTTCGCCTCTCCCACGCATTAATGCAGCTCTGAGAGAGAAAAAAAAAACATAGGTTATAGGACCAATGCTAGAATCTTAAGGGACTCCGAAGGTATTTCCCATAGCAATAACACAGATTAAATGAAAAAATGAATAAGATAAAATAAACAAAATATATAAACAAAATAAAATAAATAAGATAGATAAATAAACCAGTTCTTTTTACTGAGGTGAAGATTTGAGCCGCCGTGGTCACAACATACGCAAGATACGCTGGTCTAATTTTCGATGGCTAGTGGCAGTTTGGTAATGATATTTTTTTGATAATGGATAGATTGATGATAATCATTTGAAATACAACAAAGCTACTCCGACATATTGCATTCGATCAATCGGTTCATTAGTATAAGAGGGGCATAGGGGACCTGCCCCGAGGAAAGAGAAAGCTGAATGTAGAACCCGTCAAACAAAAATTGCCAAAATTATAACATGCACAAGAGAGGCACATACTACTTACTTTGAAGCGACCAGGTGAAACTCATCCTTGCAGATATGGCTGGTTCCTTCTACCGCTTCTTTTTGGATGTTCATTGGGTTTTACTTCACTCGTTTATTTGGTTTACGTTCACAGTCGCAGTTTCATAATCTAGAACGTCAGCTCGATTGCGCACACTGGTTATTATTGCCTTTCGAGCGAACACAGTACATATAATTATACCATGGCGACATACCAGGTCACAAACGCCACAGATGAGCACACCATTTAACACAAACACACTTTTTTTCTTTTCTTTTCTTTTTTTCTGTATGGAATTTTCACATCGTCGTCTTATTGTTTTTCCACTCGAGGATCTTTATCTCTTGGACATCTCATTTTCTCCATCCTAGAAGAAAATTTCAAATATAGATTCCCTCCTACGGCTCCTCCTTCACAGCCAGCCTAACCTAGTGTCGGCGAAGGCACTCAACGGCACGGGCAGAAGCCGTAGGCGGGCCGGAACGTCGTGGGGCATAAATCACGGCTTCCTCCATCCAAGGCGACTTCCGGAGGCCCCGATCTCACTTTCGTTCTGAGGCCAACACTCATTCACTCGCTGCCCACCCCTCCTCCTCCCCCTCCCCCTCCTCCTTCTCCTCCACCTCCTTCTCCTCTACCTCCACCACTACCACCACCACCTTCTTCTTCTTCTTCTTCTTCTCCTCCTTCTCCTTCTCCTTCTCCTTCTCCTTCTCCTTCTCCTTCTCCTTCTCCTTCTCCTTCTCCTTCTCCTTCTCCTTCTCCTTCTCCTTCTCCTTCTCCTTCTCCTCCTCCTCCTCCTCCTCCCCCTTCTCAACCCCTTCTCTCTACCAATTCAACTCCAGCTCATCGCCCGCACTTACCAAGGGCAAGAACAGCTCATACACAATAACCTTAGGTAAACAGTACATTGTGTGAAGCATCTCAGAAATATATATTATAATGATATATGTCTTAGACAGTTAGGAAACACTGTTTTTTTTCTTTGCAATTTAGACGATGAAAAGACATTATTTATTTTATCTCACTTAGCAAAGGCTTATCGATTTTAATTATGAGGTTGTATACACGCGTACGTCGGGTGGTGGGGATTTCATCTGAAAAAAGAAAATAAAAATTAGTGTGTTGCGTCATCGAAATTCTGAAAAAAACGTTTTTTGATACAGGTCATTAGAAAATTATATATATATATATATATATATATATATATATATATTTATATATATACATATATATGTTTATATACAAATGTATGTATGTATTTATATCTACTTACACAATTTTCATTATATATACTTTCAACTCTGGAGATGATTGTACTAATAAATAGATCATTGTATATTTTCTTATGCACAACACTCATTTCATTGTAGAGCCTTAGATCATTCCAACTTACTGAATTTAGGCCGTGAAGAATACTCGCACAAACCATTCCAGAAGAATGACAATCACAAATATATATCTTAATCTTAAACACGCGTAACCCAGATACAACACGACTGCATAACTCATAAAAGGACAAGCAACTGCCTGTGCCATTGCTTGGGAAAGACTGAGACTATGGAAAACAGGTAAGTTACGCAAGTGGAATAACAGGTAACTGCTAATTGGCCAAACAACCGCTGATCAACCACCGCCGGCCTCCTGTTACACCGCTGTGGAGGCTCTCGTCGACAGGGGGTATGGGGGGGGGGGCTTAGCGTGGGGGATGGAATGGAGCGGGGGGGGGGGTATTTGAAGATGCTCGTTTTTCGGGCGCTTGCTTTCGCACTTGCATGGCATTGCAAGTTTATTTTAAGCCCTTGATAACTCTCCATCTCGCTCTGTATGTGCCTGATGTATACTGTATTGATAGATGGATAGATGCAGGTATAGATGTAAATATACAGATGTGTGTTTGTGTGTATACTTGGGTGTGTATGTATATATCTGTGTATATGTATATGTATATGTATATATATATATATATATAGTTATATATAACTATATATATATATATATATATTATATATATATATATATATTTTTTTTTTTTTTTTTTTTTTTTTTTTTTTCTTCTTTCTTTTCTTTTCTTTTTCATTCTGTGGACTCCAATCAATTTATAATAATCTCCATGGCCCCGTCCAGTGACTGTCATCTTTCCAGCTTCAGTTATTACTAGTTATGAATTGTGTAATGACGTCTATAGCTATAGGACAAGTACGTCTTATGGGAAGATTCCAATTGATATGAGATAATCGTAT
>NC_051402.1:5815638-5823138 GCF_015228065.2 Penaeus monodon
TCCGAAACTCTTGTAGTGCCAAACTGCCCAATAGCTCCTAGCACCCAGTTTGAGGTGCACTGACTATTACAGTTTGCTTGGAACTTCCCAGGGCATTTTCATTGTATCATTCTGAGGGAGGTTTGCCAGAAAATAAATATTTAAAGCCGACAAATTACCTGGCATCATCACCATACACATCAGGTAATTAAATAGGTTGCACTAACGGCAAATTGTGCTTATATTTATTAACATACGTAAATGAATAAATAACTGTATATATATATATATATATATATATATATATATATATATATATATATATATATATATATGTGTGTGTGTGTGTGTGTGTGTGTGTGTGTGTGTGTGTGTGTGTGTGTGTGTGTGTGTGTGTGTGTGCAAATAGAATAACGAAGGGAAGAACAAGAAAACACACCAATATGCCGAAGGCCTTCTCACAGGATGCCCCGAAGACGCAATACAGCGAATTCTGAGCACATACTTCACAATTACAGATTCACAAGGCGTCCTCAAATACGAATTCCGGGGAAATCTGCCTTTCAGATCTTCCCCCTTAATATCGAACGCCAATGCAGAACCTTAATACATAGAACCTTCTTAGCTACGAATTATCGTAATGCGATCAGACAAACAAGAGCAACACATCAATAGTAATTCAGACATTTTTCATCTGGGTTCTTGCAAGGAAGTGTCTTGTCACCAACATTACTTCTATGTTGCTTTATGCCGGTAGATTAGATTATGAAAATCCTACATGTTTAGGGTTTGCTCGTCATAAACGATGACTGGCTGCTGAATGCACTGCCAGAACTAGGACGAATTATTGAAAAACTATCTAACACCTCATTTCACATAGTATGTTCAAGCATCAACAATAACATAACACGAGTGTCCGCCCAAGACTCAAGACTACCTCAGTAATTTTACTTGAAACAGTAGCCAAAAGAAAAAAATCCAGTCTTTACTTGCACACTCCTGTCTTACTTGGTTTTAATGATTTCACTCTCTTCCATTGTCCTCAATTCAAATATTGCTTTTGAATAGTCATTTGGCCCAGTTGGGGTAGTCACGTTTACTTTGGATCATGTATCTTCATTAGTCCTTAATCTGGGATGTGAAATTCACCTGTACGAAGAGCCTAGCGTTTCACTTTTTTCAAACTCAAAATTCGCTTCTACTTGATCATTAAAGATTTCTTAAACGATTTCCATTCTTCCTTTTAATAGTCAAAGACCTTGCGTTCTCTGAAACTGCAAAAATTGGTTACTTATGTATGCCATTGTCCATTGTCGAGTTGGTCTTACAGAGGCAGCTAAAGGAGCAAGTTTACTGTTCGGATCAGGTCCAAACCCCAAATGGAATTGAGTGCTGACTATAACTACCATAATCGAATGCTGCCTGCAGAAACAAAATACTAACGTGCAGGTAAAGCACTAAAAATTACAGTAAAAAGTATATACACAATTACTCCGTTTATTTAAAAAATAACTAAAGGCTCCGGACTTTAGTATAGCTCAAGTAATAACTGACTCTTTGATTTATAGTTGCTGCGATTGGAAAAATGTTAGATCTCTTTGATGCCTCATACATGAGTGCCGAGTGGTCTATAAAACTGTTAGTCCTAGCAGTGTGTTTTCCATTATATTTGAGGCTCCATCACCTGGAAAAGTCATATGGATAATGAACAATTTACGAATACAAATTTTCACCTGTGCATCATTTTGAAACTTATCAAATTAATCAAGCATGCCAAAATACTGTGCTGGGACAATACAGGACTTCATGGTCCTCATGTCGTGATCATACACAAATAAAATGATGATGACAAGACACTACCTTGTGGTACCCCATTTGCCTGGCAAACATTTTCACTAAAGTGACATTGTCAGAGAACAATTTGATAGAGTAAGCCCTGTCAGAAATTTCATTTCTAAGAGGACTGACAAATTTCCATGTAATCCAAAAGGATAAAGTTTCTGAGTAGGCCATATCGCTAGGCAAATGTCTCATGAATGTGACTTTCTAGTTTTACTAGTTAAGAGTTTGGCATTCGTTTCGGAAGCCGTATGCTTGTCAACTAGCAAATGTCTGGAATTTAGAAAATGCAATAGCTACTGTTAAGAATTCGTTCCATGACCTTGCATAAGCAACTTATTTATGCACTTAGGCAATAGGAGATAGCGGATCCAGGAGTGTCAAGAGTTTGAAAGTCTGTCTTATTCTAATTTCATTGCACACTTCTAAGAGTTTAATCATGGCACCATTATTGAAATGTTTTATCATCTCATATCGAATATCTTCAGGGTTTGAGGACGTCCCTCTTCCAGGGCTCGGCCAAACTCAATCATTGTTATATCTTGATTGCAACTAGGTTCATCTCCTGTGGCAAAGTGTAAAGGTTACATTTCTGCTACTTCCTTTGTCAAGAATGTGGGATGGTAATTATCTGAGGTGCTTGTATATGAGAACTCCCTGGAGAGTCTGTAGGCGAATCGAAATTTGTTCTCTCATGGATGATGTTTTTAATTTTGCAAGACAGTTTTTCCAATGAACCAAACCTGTCATATCGATATATGACTACACTGTACAGACAAAGTTCCACTAGGAGTCTCTTATAGCTCTCGTTAGTCTGTAATTGCGAGATTTCTCGCTACTGATGTTATCTTTGAAAAGCCCTATTCCATTCACAGTGTCCTGTGGCATTCTGTTGTCCATCATGGAACTGTGGTAGATGGGTGTTGCTTTGTGTCTGATTAAGTAAATCCTTAATCTGAGTTATTTTGTACTTTAACAAGGGGGCTTCGGTCTCGCAATTTTCGGACATAATAAAAAGCACCTACTACTTGACCATCAAGGAACTTTTTAATATAAAGTAACTGTTTATCAATTACGTACTTAACGTTTGCGAACCTTGCATTCTCTGTGGGAATTTTGAAAGGAGGGCGTCTGGATCTGCCACAGGGGAGTTCCATTGTCCAGAGTTGAGTTGGTCGTAGTGCTCATGGGTCGTCCCTCCTGTATGAAGGACAATCATTCATTCTGGGTTTCAGCCTGTGCCTTAGGGACCAGAAAACTCCTATCTGTTGTCATCACCCTATCAGCAATAGTTAAGAGAGTGTGTGGCATTATGTGCCCTCTATCCCCCTAGTGGAAGCGTACCAAAGGGAAGAATCGAGCTATGTGGCAGACACCTCCTTATCGCGAAACTTGCCTTGGCGAATACGCGAATATGGGAGCCCACAAGAGATCTCCGGTAGGTTCAGAAAAGTCACGTGAAAAGAGGAAAAGAATTCAGATAAAAAAGTGAGCCCAAAGGACCTCCCCCCCCCCGGACTACTGGGCCTCCCTACGCAGGAGTCAAAGCCCATAACGGTTGCCTTGGAGTAAAAGAGTGCTGAGGTGGGGTGCTGACTAAGCCTACTGTAGTCTCGTGTTACTGAAGGTGCAGGCAAAGAACGTGCAAAAGTGCAAAAAATCCGTAAATGCAGTTTTAGTTCATGAAAATATTACGTCATGGACTCTAGGGTATTTCTTGTGGCATAGAACTTTAATTCTGTTGCTGTTATGTTCTGACAAGGTGCGAGCTCACTCATTCTCATACACGAGTGAACTAAGGCTGGAATCTCAAAAGATGGCCTTGGATGAAAAATAGTCAGTACTATCCATACAAACATTTAATATCGGTAGTAATGATATATAATTAAAACAATTACTAAATATCTAATTCAATCTACAAAGTGAAGAAGGTTAGATGCAGCAAATATTGACATTATAAAAACAATGCTTCCCCGCAGTAGCGCCAAGAAAGCCATAGAAAATTCAATTAGAACACTGATAGGCGGCACGGTATACTATTGCAAATGTGACAGGAGTAGCCATACAATATAGTGGATATCACACGATATCGAAAAGAAATGAATATGATAAGGGCAATGCAGTATCCCAGCTGGATGAAATACCAGCTTCAACTCTAAAGCAAAAGCCATGGGAAAATGTCTGGACTTCAACATGGAACAGATGGAAATGACGGTTGGCCCGGCATTGCTAAGATATCCCTTGTAACTTCTATTGCAAGAAAATGAAAATGCATATTCTGTAATACGCTTACTTTCGTAATAAAACGAAGAATAACTTATTTTCTACATTATGCAAAATTTCTGGTAGATATGATCCATACCAATTATGTCATTACCACGTGCAGCACGGCCACCGAAAGGAAATGTTGGTGCACAGCTGTTGGTCACTCGTGTATGAACTCTTGATGAGCGAACACCTTGTTTAAACGCAGTAACAATAAATACTAAGTCTTGTGCCACAAGAGCTACCCTGGAGCCCGGGGCCTCTCGTCTCGCTTGACATTATTGTTCCTGAGTTTCCGAAAGGAAATGTTGGTGCACAGCTGTTGGAGTTTCCGACACTTGTTTACCGACGGTACTGAATGGCTATAGATTTCCTAATGTGATTAGGTACCATTAGAGCCTGTGTGTAAGCCACGAAGAATTGAGATATTCCTTACAAACCCCAAATATTGAATATAAAATAAATTAAAAAATATCTACTCCTACTTTGATGTAGTAAGGGAGAAAATCAGTCTCGTGATATACAAACTGACAGCGATGTCATATATTTTTAGAAATGCTTTTTTCAACAATATGCAAATGTAAAAGAAAAGGCTGCAGGCACCAAATGACTGCTGTTTGATTACGGACACAAGAAAGTTATGCAATGTTTTCTTTATTTAGTTATAGAAGTACTTGCAGTAATATCTGTTAATTACAATTTTCTAAATAGTAAATTCTAGCATTACAATCAATGTGTATTTTGTATAACTATATGACTTAATACGTACTTGTTCTCTGTGTCTTGGTAAATCGAGCTATTTGAAACATGGGCATCAAGGTATATGGAAATAATACTTCTATCCATTGCTATATTTTTGTTTGCTTATTTGTTTGAGTCACACAGCCAATTTATCTTTCATTACATGGTTGTGAGAAACTAAAACTGTACCCTATTTTCTGTCGTTCTATTCACTACAGGCAAAGTTTACCTTGTACCATACGGTTGTGTGAAACGGACACTATATCCTACTTTGTTATGCTGATCCGTCTATCTGTTAATTATTTTAACAGTAGTAACTATTTGCTGTTAAATGAAAATTCAACATTTTTTCACGAGTTCCCCTTAACGTTTAGTAAAGAAAACGTTCAAACAAGAAGTAACTCAGATCAATTATCGTGCATTTTTTTCTGTCATCAAATTCTGGCCTGAAATCCACATTAATACGAAAAAAATACTAATGGTTCTTACTGACCCATAGGTGCATCTCAAACATTGGATATACTTGACACAATGCAACGTGTCATTTATCACATAATTGTCATCGATAACTTGTTAATATATCCTCAACCATCACAAACATTGTCACAATAAAAATAAACAAATAAATAAGTACTTTTCAGAAATGGGGTGTGTTATTGATTTTTTTTCATTCCATGTAAAATTTGCATATTACAGTCAACTTGATTATGAAAGAGGAATAATTTTCATTGTTCACAAATCTAACAATATTTTTCAAAACATTTGTATTTACTTGTACTACAGCAAGCACTTTACTGAACGTGTTCACACAATAAATAATAATAATAATAATAATAATAATAATAATAATAATAATAATAATAATAATAATAATAATAATAATAATAATAATAATAATAATAATAATAATAACAACAACAACAACAACTAGAACGAAATGATGAAAGCACATGAATTTTCTCCACCAAACCTTTTCAACTGGACAATAGTTTCAACGAGGCCAGTGACCATTTTATAAAATAGGTTATGAAGAAATATGTAACATATGAAATATGCACCTCACACATATGCTGTTCTTTTATTAAAAACATGGCAACATGATGTCACCTTAATGTGGAAAGTGGGTAGTGTGCTTACCTCACCTCATTAAGTTTCTTCCTTAATTTCCGGACATGTCTTTATATTTTTGTCCCGATTAACACTGGGATATAAATTTACGATCAATTGCATATTGCTAAGCTTCAGCATTAATTATAAAATACTCTCCCTCTATCTCCTTTCCTCTCATCGCGTGTGGTTCTAACTGGATATCCAATCCCGTCTTTGTATAACACTTTATCAATGGTTCGTAACCTTGTTACTACCACGCCTCCTCTAGGAATTTGTCCTTTCCTCCACGCCTACCTTGCATCTGTGAATATAATTCCGTCCCAGATTTTAAAGAAAATTATTCACATGTTCCTAGTATTTTTATTGAATATAACTTAGTCACATTATTATTAAACTTAGTATTTGACCGTGCTCTCGTTAAGAGAATACCAAATCAAATCAGATAAATTCTGTATTTTCCCAAGGGCTCACGCTCCTTTGGAAATTGCTATTTGACGCTATGTTTCTCTTGGGCTTGTTTACCATGCACCACTAATTACTACGGAAAAAGTATTATATTTTAATACTATGCCGTCCCTCCCCTTCTTTTCTTTGTGTCGCTCTCTCGCAATTAACATGGGTAATCAACAACTATTATGGACAACGACTGGTGCAGTACATCCTAAGAAGGGGCCCAGTTTTTCTTGCCAGTTAGCACACCTGCTAAATAAACTAACTCACCATGAACCAATGAAGGCGTAGTGATGTGTGTGCTGCCTACGAAATACAGCTTAAATAGATCAGACCAGGTCTATCTGCCATGATTACTTTTGTCGAACGTGATCGGTACTTAAAATTACCATTATGCCAGCATAAATCACATCTTGCTGTTTGTATGATTAAAATTAAGTGAATTAGTAATCAAAAGTGGAAACTAACACAGATTGGCTGGGAGCAATTACACTTACAGCAATGTGATTTTCTATGTAAGCCTATCAGATCACTTATTGTGTATGTACCCATGAATAGGATAAATGTGCCACAGATTGGGAACCCCTGGCTTAGATACCAAGAAGCATTTAGAAGTGTACACTTACACCTTGAGTGTGTGTGCGTAAGAGGGAGTTTACAAAGTTTCAATAAGTCCCAAATGGATATCATAGTTGCACGATCTCTGAGCAGATCCAACTATGATGATGAAAAAAGATTTCTACCGAAAATGCTTAGTAGAATCACTGCCAAACAGCATTAAAGACGTTTCCACGAGGCATTGTCTTCTATAAATCCAAACCGGTTATAACACAATTATCTGGAGATAACTCACACTGACCCGTTTATTATCATTATTATTATTATTATTATTTTAATACACAGACGTATACAGAAAATTGCCTAGGCGGACGACAGACTGGGATCTATGTAGGAGGGTTTTACCTGCCATGCAGAAATAGGAATAGCAGCTCGTATGTCTCAACCCAGGGTATACTGCTGGTCAAGAATATCCAAGAAAAACTCTTCGAGAACCCGAAGGAGCAGGGCCATAATTTTAGCAATGAACACGTGATAGAATGTGGTTAATTGTGCCTC
>NC_051402.1:5833138-5848138 GCF_015228065.2 Penaeus monodon
TTTCTGTATTCTTGTATTTGCCTTTCTGTTTGGAATTCACTGCAATTTTCTAAAAGATTAAACAAGTGTCATTGAACCTGAAAGTGCTTATAACATTACAAAAAATAAATAATGATCTCTCTGACCAATCTATAAAATTCCCATTATAACCTTAAGCTACTATACTTAAGCAGTACATCTGCACTGAATTTTTATAATGATGCTCATATAATTTGGTTCCAATATAGTCATATACTATAATACCAATATATATGTTATGACTATTCTATAATTTAATATTTCCCATTTCACACAACTTCATATACATACACGAGCCATAGCAATAGTTCTTTCATAATGATTTACTTCAATTTTGCACAAAGGTTCATAAAAATATTTTCCACCATCAAAAAATAAATATAGAATGCAAACAATTTTCTTTTTTAATATACAGCAGAGAAAAAATAATAATTATGAAATCAACATATACCATGTATGGAAATGATTTTACTAACATTTTACATTTTCCTAACCTTTATTATTCTAAAATAGAAGACACAATGAGCTATTCAGTCACCAAAACGACTGGTAATTTTATTCTACTACATTAATACCAGAGAAATATGCTACATACTATATAATCTTACTCAGCAAAATGGTCACTGTGAGCATTATGAAGATATTATGGAGCACCTTTACATTATTGAAATTACTGGGATAATCAAATCTCTTTACATTAATAAATAAAGCTGCATATCTTGTATGTGAATGGTGTGTGAGTGAGCCTGTAGGAGTGTGTATATATGTATGCAAGTGCACATACGCATGCTTGTATATGTGAAGAGGGAAGGGGGGGTAGTTGCATATTTTTATCAGAATAACATATGTGTAATGTAAATGTGCAAGGATGGATGAGTTCACTTGTATATATATGTGTGTGTTTGTGTGTGTGTGTGTGTGTGTGTGTGTGTGTGTGTGTGTGTGTGTGTGTGTGTGTGTGTGTGTGTGTGTGTGCGTGTGCGTGTGCGTGTGCGTGTGCGTGTGCGTGTGCGTGTGCGTGTGCGTGTGCGTGTGCGTGTGCGCGTGCGTGTATGCATGTGTACACCATGCACATAGATATGCATGTGATTACATAGTGTGAAAGCAGGTGTAAGCCTGGGCCTGGTTGGTTATCCAGTACGGATAAGGGATATGAGACAAGAAATACACACATACTGATGAAGATTCAGATGTCGATGTGTAACAAGAAACATCAGTAGATAAATTGAGCAAAAATTCTAGTTATTTTAAATCATCTACTTGCTATATTGCTTTCTTGGTATTAACACCACAAAGAAATGAAGACAGATTTTGCTGAGCATAACATATAGTATGGCCAAGTAATCGTTGAAACAGACCCAAGATGTTGCACAGAGCATACTGATTTAATTGCATAAATATCTTGAAAGATGTTGATAGAAGAGTTTAAATATAACTTTATACTAAATATAGTCTAGAGCAGCAATAAAATATGGTAATTTAAAGCTGGCAATATAGACCAGCATAAATGTTTCCACCCTTTATGACATGAGTGAATATATAATATCCACATTAAAGGAAATAGTTAACTGGACAAAGGGCTAAAAAGCCTTGTAGATCCATAAAGACGAGATTCTGTTTAATGTTATATACAACCAAAGAGAGTGATGTAACTCATCATGTTCCCACCACCACCACTATTTTATGGGTAATATGCAAAAGAATGGCACTGAGTAGTTATTGACGTGGTACTATAATAACATATCTTAACAACTTCTAATTGCATTAGATGGATCTATGCTATCATAAAAATACAAAATGTGAAAATACTCTATATACAAGAAGTCAGTCTATGCTATACATTACCCAAAACATTTACATTTTTCAATGCCACAAAATATTCAGGTTCAGATCAGCAAATAATCTCAAATACCAAAGAAATTTTCTCTTTCTATAGCTAGATCATAGGCACATTACCAAGTTTCCAGAAAATTTTATATATTACAATTCCTTCCAATATTTATCTATGTAAAATGGATGAAACCCCTAAATCCAGTGTTTGCTCCACACTTGCTATACAATATGTATTCTATGAGAATATCACAGTATCATGTCCACAATAATCATCCCATACAGAGGGGTATTACATAATTACAAAATGGGTATCAAATCACTAGCATTCTAATCCCTCAATAAGTCACTACGGTAAGAATAATTTACAGTGACTATTTCCATGTTCTTGACAAGGGATGCAGTATGTCATGTCTCCCTTAAATTAAGCCAGGAAATATCACAAATAAATCTTTATACCTTCATCTAATCTTTACAGTATGAAAAAATCTTTGTAAAACAAAAAAACACTTGATATAAGGATACAGTTGCAAATTTAAATAATTAACAGTCATTGGACAGTAAATAATATATACACAACAGAAGTTAGGAAAATGTATCAGACTATTTATGAATGTGTAGGTTTATGTGCATACCCAGCACATGCTTATTACATTCGTTGGGACATGAGTAAGGAATGAGTAAGGGATACCTTACTGAACATTCTATCACATTTACGGCATGTTCACAAGGACAAATTATGATGCATACTAAGCGATGCTTAAATCCATCACTTCACTACTCGACAATCATGTGCAAGTTTCTCAAAAATTATTTCATTCAGCTTTGTAATAAATTCTACAATTATCCCGCATTTACATTAATGCATATGTTGGCATTTTATTTTTTCAAGTCAATGCTCTAATCCCACTCTGGAAGCATCTAAGATATAGAGAACTTTATTAGTCTCTCAGCATGTTAGTATCAACCAATTTAAGTAAGAAATATTATTAAAATAGGAAAACAGTAATATATACAGATGTGTATAATACTTACACATGCACAACAATTCAAATATATACATATAACTCATTTACAATTGGACTGTTTACAACTTTTATGTTTAAAAATGAATTTCAAGTAATATGTGAGACATATTTTTAATATATCTGTAGCTGTTAACATTAAATCTGTACATCTTAGAAGACTATCATCATATATCAACTTCATATCTTAACATTATCTCTAAAACATATTCAGTTGCTCTGACCATTGTAACATGACTGAAAATTATTTTCATTGTTTAGAAACCAATTTGTTATGACAATAGTTATTCCTTTATATTTGTATAATTGTCACAAAAAATAAATATATTTTGAAACACAAATATGTTTAATATAGCAAAAAAATAAATATTTCATTTTCACTTGCATAACATTTATATTTAACAAATATTAGCAAAACTTTAGTTTTCAAATTAATATACTCTTAAACTTCACATACACCTTACTGTTAATATTTCTCTAGCATCCACTATAACCTCAAAGGATTCGATATGTAAGCAGATGCTTGCCACGTGTAATTTACGTGTTACTCTTCTGCTGAAGCCTCTGCGAGTGCCGTAGCTGCGCTGTATACAACCTGAACAACGTCACCTCCAACGTTGATTAAACATTGACCCTGAAATTTGTAAAACGTATATTTGTCCTTCATTCTTAATTAATGTACTTCATTCCTTTTACTACTATTAAATTATAAAAAAAAGAAAGACATAGTGTGGCCACTACTCCAAGACCTTTACTACTGTCTACACATCATGAAGTAAACTCACATTTATGCAAATGTTAGAATGATAAAAAATTAGACCATGCAGGAAAGGAAATAATATATTGCAACATGTGATAAAGACATGAACAACTGAAATAATAAATGCCATCTTACCTGATTTTTGTAAGGATTATGAAGCAAAACACACTCTGACATGAAGTAAGCAATCATGGCATTACCGCCCAAAGCTGCAACATGGGCACGCACCAAGGCTAAGACCTCAGTCACAAAGCTTCCCATGAAGCCACTCAGACCACCACACTGTTTCAAGAAATTTATCAATAAGTGTAAAGACAATGTAATAATATCTTTCTTAAGTTTTATATTAATAAAAATACAAATAATTCTCATCATATCAATCACTTCACAATATAATTATTGATATACAATATATATTTTTTTCTTTTGAACTTTACAATGAATAAACTTGCTATTGTAACTTCTTATAGTTCTAATTTGCCAAAATATAAGCATAATTAATGTAAAGTAAAATGCATGATGAACTTTTTTAGAAGTAATTATTTTAAAGAGAGATTTAAACATCTAATCTTAATAAGTTATTTAAAAGATTAGAATCAATGATTCAGACTTTTACTGTTAACAATTAATCTAAACCCACTGCCATCAGAGAAGGTACATACATACATGTCATATTCTCTGTGGTTTTAGTTTATTTATTGCATTTACCCATGGATGGCTCAAAAAGTTCTTTGTCATCAAGGAGTCAATTTTTGTCACCAAGGAGTCAATTACCAGTCCTAGCAATAAAACCTATTTACCCTTTTCTTAATTTTCTGCAATACTGATTTAATTTAATACTATTGGTTAAAACAGTTAATCACAGTAGCAGGAATTGTAACAAAAAAAATCAAAGAATGGGAAAATTATATAAGGTCAAGTAGGCCTAGTAACTGATTCCTCGGTGGCTGAGCACTTGTGGAGCCTTCTATGTGTATAGACAATTCACAAAACAAAACTAAATTAGACAGTATATGTTCCTGACAGAAATGGATTAGATATACTGCTACTTCACAAGAGTACTTTTTTCAAAGTATTTCACAAAGTATAGAAGTACTGCTCATACTTTTAGAATTTAGAATCACCTTAATTCTAAATACAAAAGAATATTATTTACAAAAATAGCCAGAAAACTGACCTAAAACCTATGTGTGATCACTATTACTGGCAGTAATATACAACTGCATTTTTCTCTCTAACATTTTTTTGACAAGTACTGCTAGAGACACTTGGGGTTATTGCAGTAATTGGTACTTTTCAGTGTGGAAATGTACAAGTATAGGGCAATTTTAAAATCCCAAAGTACCTGCAATAATTACTAATCGTGGGAATATATCTCAGACAGTCTTGAGGAACATGGAAATTTGTAAAGAAAAATATTGGGGCAGTGGAAAAACAATCAATATTTTCAGTATAACTATTAATTTTATATCTGACTTACTTTGTGTACTTACATCATACACTTCTTTTCACATGGTTATGAACTCCTTCTTACAACCATTACCACTATGATCAAATACTTACCTCCTTAATACTAGTAGATTCTCTAATGAAGAAGAAATTGAGGTTTCCTAGATGTCTTTCTATCCGAGCCCCAGGAATGTGAGACAAGGGAGTGATTTCTACTCCATATCTCTCTTTTGGTGGTTGCTGTAGTGTTTGTAAAACAAGCTATCAGATGTCATAATTGACTTATCGTAGTCTTAAAGAATATAAAAGTTCAGGTTATATATGCACATGGTGAATTACAACGACATATGTTGTGATTGAATCTTGGCAGGACAAAAATATCCAAATTAATTGAAGGACACACAAGAACTGCCTCAGGAGTTTGCAAGGACCCACTTACATGATATGTTACATATTTCTGTTCATTCCTGGATCTAGTGGATGATCGCGCTGAGGAAGTGGAGGAGCTCATGGATACAACCGATGAAATAGATGGCACTGATGGCACAGTTGTTATTGATGAAGAGGACTGCTTGGACATCACAAGATTCTGGGCCGGGTGAGCTGGAGGCTTATGTTTTGTACTGTCATCACTGGAGGGTAAAAGTTCCTCCATTTTGAATATCAATTCCCCATCATCTGGAACACAGACATATTAATACATAAAGACAATATGAATCATATAAAGCAAATGATGGAAAGCCTTTCAGGGGAATATAGTAAAATAGAGCAAATGCACAAAATCTGCAAGCGTTACAGTCAAAATATTAGTAGCCAAGAAGTCTTTCTTACCTTGCTTAGACTTCTTGAAGGGCACATCCAGAGTCCCAGACTGAGAACCACCTTGTACTGACTGCGCTGGGTTTCCCTCCCCAAGGACCATTCCCAAAAGGCTAATTTGTAACTCATCTTCCTCTGGCAGCTCTACATTGATTTGCATGCCTGCCAGTATGCAGGGCGCCAGTTTGCGGACTTTGAAGTACACACTCTGAAGCACAATGGCAGGCATTTGAATACTTACAAAAGACAAAAGGTTGAAACATATTAAATGATCACATACATTCTTATACTTTAGAATCAGTCTAACACTCTTTTCTTTGTGTAACTGTCTGTCTGTGTCTGTCTGTTTAAGAGACTGAGTGACTGATTTGACTGACTGGCAGTGTAACTGACTCTGTCTGTCTGTCTGTCTGTCTTACTTATATTCCCTGCCTTACCTGTAGAATTTTGTCAAAATACTGATTGAAGGTACTATGATTCATTGTGGCAGGAACTTTTGCTCTCCAAACCCTGGTGAACATCTGCAAATTGGTCACGATGTTTTCTTTAGGAACCCCTGGGGGAATCTCTGTTGACACTGCCACAAGACGGTCGGGTTGACAACCTTCCACCAGCATTCCAATCATCTCTGCATCTTCCATATCATCCAGCTATAATTAATGAAAATTGGCATGAATTTAAATAATACATAAAAAAGAAAAGAAAATTAACATGGGGGAAGATATAATCACACAAATGTCTACAACCATTCCTCAGATTTTAACCATAAACCTGGATTGCTTTGCCAACTTTACCCCTCAAAGCTTTTGTCTGCTGTAGCCTTCCCTCTCCCCACTGCCTAGAGACAGCTCCTGGACTTGGGACCAGGTATGTGGGATTACAAGGCAAATGATTTACAGGAAACAGAAAAGCACAAACACAATAAAACACATATAAAACTAAATGGCAATCAGGATAGCCACTTCATTGAATCTCAAAGTGAAAGTAAATCCAATCTGAAATTAGCAAATTTTATGTCTATGTCATAAAGTTTGCACCTGGATAACATTTAACATACTGTCTCTGAGGGGTAAAAGAAGAACATAGTCTAACACAAGGATGGAGATTACTGCCTGCCTTACTTTTACTCCATCTCTTGTTCTATACATGAAACCTGAACAAAAATACAAGAGCAGGCCATGAACATACACAATAAATACTATGTAAAAAAAGTTCTGTCTAGGAACTTTATCACAATACATTTTTAAGAATATACACTCACTAGCAGGCAGTCATAAGAAAAAGCTTTCTTCTTCATGTAAAGAGAAAGGACAAAAAATGAGCAATTCGACTTTAACCATTCTCAAGCTGGATGTATAATAATAGCTACCCACATGCTTCAGCAATAATGATTCCACAGCCAACACCAGTCTGAAGTAGGAAAAGTCTAAAGGTCATCAATGCATGACAGAGCAAAGGAACAGTGTAAGCACTATAGCACATGTGTCACCCCTACACCCTTTTCCATCCATATGCAAACAAATCATGACTGACTACAGCTGCTGTAACCCCATTCCCCATGCCCTGCTTGTTACAGGAATACTAGCATTTGGAAATAGTGGAATCATTCTTGTGTCCTGAACCTGCACTAATGTGGGCTATCCCAGAAGATGGTCTGCATTACCACTGAGCTACCCAGACACATGAGTAACTTTGTAAAAGTATACTGTTATCCTGTCACACCTTTTAGTAGTTTTTATTTACACTCAACAAACAGCACAATAATCTTACTTGCAGAGAAACAAAGGAGAGAGTAACTCTCTCTCTCTCTCTCTCTCTCTCTCTCTTCTCTCTCTCTCTCTCTCTCTCTCTCTTTCTCTCTCTCTCTCTCTCTCTCTCTCTCTCTCTCTCCCTTTCTCTCTCTCTCTCTCTCTCTCTCTCTCCTCTCTCTCTCTCTCTCCCTTTCTCTCTCTCTCTCTCCCTCTCTCTCTCTCTCTCTCTCTCTCTCTCTCTCTCTCTCTCTCTCTCTCTCTCTCTCTCTCTCTCTCTGCTTTTTGTTTTGTTTATCAATTTCTAAAAAGTTAAAAATGGATCAGGGTATATGAGTGACTTTTAATGTTTTTAAAAGACTTAGGTTTCTTTTTTAACCAGAAGTACTTGAATGCTAATCCTCAAGCTAAAGATATATATATTTTTTTGTTATCAACTTCCCCCCCCCCCCCGGGGTTGTGTAATAAAGAAAACTACAGTTCATGGGTTAAAAGAATAATTTATCTAAATAAATATGAATATGTGTATGGCTGACTACTGCCCATATTTGCAATAGAAGAAGTAATATAGCTTAAAAAGCACCCTCTGTAACCAAAGTATCAGCCACTATGATGCATCCATCCCAACATCTACTATAAGTGAATGAAGCAAAACATACCTCTAAAACACAGGTGTCTTTGTTGCCTGAGGAAAGATCAATCTCAGGAAGGTCATCTTCTGAGTCCTCAGAATCTGATCCACGACCACCATTCATCTCATCTCCCATGGTATCCTTTAGGAGCAAAGGAAAAAGAGTCATTGATCTCTACTAACCATGAAAGGATTTCAGTAAGAGAAGAAAGGCACTGAGCTCTAACACAAAAGGAAAATCCTATTATTTTATATTATAATCTGTTTACAAAGATCATACACTTTAAGTTACAATCAAAACTCTTTTAGTTTAAATTAAAACATCGGAAAGAAATGTGTGGAAACATTCAAAGAACTTCACTCTTCTTTGAAGTTCAGAACTAGTCCACATTCTAGTTTATCTTGGTTACAGATCCCAGTCTGGTATAGAGGTATTTACCTTTAACTCGTAACTGAGAAAGCTATATTTGTTTTCTCTGCTTGCATTTAATATATAATCAATAAAAGAATACTGTCCTCATCAATATTTTTGTGTTAAAATAACATACATTTCTGTACATATTTCTTGTGCAAATACATTTAGTTACTTCTCAGTTGCAGAAAGAGATGCACCAATGCAATGTTAAATATGTAATCAAAAATCCTACAATATGCTGCTCTAGTTAAAAGAAACAAAGAGAAGTAGAAGTATTTACATACCACCAAATAATAAAACAAATTAACATGAAATTCTATTGAACATATAACTATATGAAACCATATACCTATCACTTCACATGTCTTCAAACTTCCTGTAAAAACATAAATACACAAAAGTGATTTAACTAAAATGTCACTCACAGAGATGATGTGCTTGGTGCCATAACATTCCTTGTTTCTGGCTATTGTACTAAGAAGAAGTTTCTGTACATCTACTCTGCGTCTTTCCTCCTCCCGGCAAGAGCTTGCAGATGTTACCCTTGGGACTGGTGGTGGCTGAAGAGCAGTCAGAAACACTGCTGTTGCTGTTGCTACCCCTACAATGAGGCGCTCTCCTACTGTTACTCGCACTCGCAGACCAAAGAGTGCATTCATGCCCTTGATCTGGAATAGAATGAACGTCTCACAAATAGATTAATAAAAAATGTTGGCACTATTCCATCTTGTGAATGTCCTCATAAAATGAATAATCCAAAAAACTTTGACTTTTAACATATTATTCTGTTACAATAGACTCTATAGAAAGAAAAGAAAGAAAAAAGAGGGCAACACAGCAGAAAAATTCTTATACAAGAAAACATATACACAACACATACCTTCATTTTGTTCATTAGCTGCTTATGTAATTCATATTCAAGAAAAGGCAATGAATCAGAGATTTCTTTTGCATTGAGTTCTCCCTTCAAGTCACGCTTAGGCCTTGCTACCCGAGCCTGGATCAGGCAACCTCTCCCTGAAAACAAATACATTAATGGAATCTGCAACATCTAGTAATACTACAAATATTAACATTAGATTTATGTAAGCGGGGGGAGGAGGGGAGGGAGGGAGGGAGGGAGGGAGGGGAGAGAGACAGAGAGAGAGAGAGAGAGAGAGAGAGAGAGAGAGAGAGAGAGAGAGAGAGAGAGAGAGAGAGAGAGAGAGAGAGAGAGAGAGGTGAGGTGGGGGGTGTGTGTGTGTGTGTGTGTGTGTGTGTGTGTGTGTGTGTGTGTGTGTGTGTGTGTGTGTGTGTGTGTGTGTGTGCATGTGTGTGTGTGCATGTGTGTGTGCATGTGTGTGTGCATGTGTGTGCATGTGTGTGCAAGGCTATGTGTGTGTGTATGCATGAGTGTGTGTGAGACTGTAGATGTGTGTGAGAGTGTGTGACAGTGCATGTTAGTATGGCTGTGGGTGTAAGTATAGGTGTGGGTGTGAGCATGGGGTTAGGGTGTGGGCATTAGCATAGTTGTGGGTATGAGCACGGGTGTGGGTGTGCACATGCAAGTACAGATACAGACAGTTTGAAATATGAAAAAAGAGATTCTGTATGGTTTACCTGTAATTGGTATCCCTGCAGGTGGCTCTAGAGTAGTGAACAAAACATCAGGCACCTTTCCTTTTCTGAGGGAAGCAGAAAAAAAAAAGACCTTGAAATACCTACAATATCAATTCTTATATCATCTGTTCCATCATCATAGTCTACATACAAAAGAAATATATATCCTGAACTTTCTGTTAACCCGTTGGATCCGGGTGTGTCTATGATCATATATGAATCTGAACAAAGAATCGTTTTCTTCTGTCCTTAAATGTTTGAAAGAAAAAAGAAGGAAAAGAAAAAAGGAAGAAGAATGAAACTACAGATTCCACTGTCTAATTCATGAGAGTTCTTCACATCAGTGACCCCAAAGCACCAATAGCTTTCACCTTACCTGCATACCACACACTTTGTGATCTTGACTCGGAAAGGTAGTGAAGTCTCTGAATAAGGGACATGGCACATTGTACAAGGAGGTGTAGTGGGCGGGGTGTGGTAGACTGAAGAGCTGATGCCTGACGGAGGTGGTGGAGGAAGCTGTGAGGTCACACTTCCTCCCCCATCACCAGAAAAGCCGTCCTCGATGCAGGGATGGCTGCGGCTCATGCAGGTCTATGGGCAGATAGTGAGTCTTATATTCTGCAGTTATATATAGGACCTCATGGGATGACATGACCCACAGTTACATTTCCCCATTAATGAAATACAATAGCAAGCTATCAAGGGTCTTATTACCTGCACTACTGTCCTTAACAAAAATGTCATATGTAGTCTAATTAAAAGAATATAACTAAAATAATAAAATAATCTCAAAGATTTTCTGAATGTAGGATTAATCTTGTCCTTCTCTTCAAACTGTGTACCATACAGTCAAACTAAAGAAAAAAATGAATTAGACAAAAGCTCAGTGAAATTGGATATTTATGTATCAAAAGGATATACACAAATAAATGGATAAATAAATGAATAAAAAGCCATGACAAAGCCCCTGTTGAATGCTGCCTGTCAAAATTTTGGCTAAATGCAAATCTAATCACAGATGCAAATTTAAGGGTAATTGTCTTTTACCTTAGTTTTTATCTAAAGTGCTACATACTGTACAAAATGCCTAATTGTTTATCCTTCTATACTACTGTATAACACTTTTGATGATTTTTAAAAATTATTTTCTCATTTTCTGTCTATTTATCTTTTTTTCTCTCTTTATCTGCCTTGCTTTTCCCATTTTAAATACATTTTCTTTTTCTTTTCATTTTCATTTCCTTTTCAATTCTCTTTCTTTCATCTTCTCTCACATACACATATATATACACATACACACACAAGGACATAGAGACAGACATACACACACACACACACACACACACACACACACACACACACACACACACACAGACAAACACACACACACACAGACAAACTCACACACACACAGACACACACACACACACACACACACACACACACACACACACACATACACACATACTTACATCACTCACTCACTCACTCATACTAACACTGACACTGACAAACACACACTTGCACTTGCACCCACACTAACACTTACTACCTACTCAGAAAACTTACACTTCCATTCACTTTCACACTCAAACTCTTACTCTTCCATTCTCTAACTCACAATCTCGTTCATTCATTTATTTCTTTAATGGTTAATGATTAATGGTTAGAAGAAATAAATATGCTAGACATAAAAGATCATACAGCACTATGGTAAAACACTGTGGTGAAAAGGGTGGAAATGAGTTAATGATCAGGATAAGATGTGTTGGATGTCAAAGGTTATAGAATGCTGCAGGATAGAATGTTAGTGAAAAGGGTATAAGAGGGGGAGCAAATGGAATACAATGGGGATTTGTAAAAGGATGTGGTTAACCCAATGCTGCTGGGCATGGCATGTATGTACATGCCATGCCAACTGTAAGTTACTTTATCAATTGTTTTTACACATAGATGGTTATACATTTACCAAGTTATCTTATATTGCTGTTACTGTCTGTAACATTATAGTAATTATAATGTCTATAATAAAAATAACACCAATGACATTCATACCATTAGTAAGTAAGTAAGTAAGTAAGTAAGTAAGTAAAAAAAAAACTTCCCACCCATTCAAGGAAAGGTGAAATCAGGTAAGGTCTCAAGGTCTACTCATTGACCCCTTTGTGGCTAAGCACTTGCAGAGCCCTCTATGTGCACAGATATTTCAAAAAGAAATAAAAAATGAGCACAGCATTTTCCCGGCGGCATTGGGTTAAAGGTATAAGGCAATCAGGTCAAATGGAAAGTAGAAGAGGGATGTCTGAGGAGCAGAGATAGAAGTGGATGTAGGAGAGGATGTGGTTGGAGAAGATGGAGTGGAACATTTAGAATGTCTGGTGCAACAGGTAGAGTGAGAAGGAGGGGGAGGGGTAGGCACTGGGGAAATGGCAGAGACTGGAGTATTTGGATCTAGATTGGAAAAAGAATTTGATTGGGGGAGAAAGGTAGTAGAGATAGGTTGGTTTGGAGAACTGCTACCTCAGATTCAGGCTTGTTGGCAGGGAAGCATAAATAAAATACATTATGGGAGCCACCACAACTGGCACATGTGTGTGACTGAGTAGAGCAATTTGAATGATCATGACCAGGTTGAGCACATAGAGGGCAGTGGGCTGTGGAGCAATAGTGTTTGGTTGGGTGGTCAAAACACCAACATTTCTGACATTGACAGGGAAGGGTCGATATGGTCAGACAGGGGAGGACACTCCACCAATATAAACTTCACGGGGTGGTCAAGTTTACAAAAGTTAATCTTGGCAATATTCGTGTAGGATTTATGTTGGCCTCTGGGAGGAATAGTGTAGCACTGGACTGCCATTGCATCATAGTCAATAAAGCATGCGAGCAAGTCGTTTTCACAGTCTGGCCAGTCCTTGTCATAGACAGGACAATCAGTTGGAGAGACGGAAACATTTCCAGAACGAGTATTCAGGGAGGAGTGAGGTTGGTCAGGAATAGGTTTGCCAGTTAAGTCAGTCAGGGTAGACAGTGCATGAGCTTGGGACTCAGATGTAACAGTGATAAGGCTTGAACGATCAGAACGACTGCAAAAGGAAACTTTGCCCACCTATTTTTGGAGACATTGCTGAAAAGAAGGGTACAGTGCAGGGTTGTTGGGGAATCACAAACAATTGATTCCACTTGGTTGGCCAAAAAGGGTACTCAAATGGTTTGTAGAGGTGGAAGCAGTAGAAGGACGAGGGAGGGAGGAAAATGGGGTGATATAGAGAGAGGTAGTACTGTTGCAAGGAAGACAATAAGGATGAAGAGTAGCAATAAGGGGAGTGGAGGTAGACAATGAAGACTGTGCAGTAGAAGATGGAGTGGAGGATGTTGGGAGAGAGGAAGGGGTGTATTCTGAGGGATGAGTAATGAAATGGGCGGATAATTCGGAATTGGATAAGGTTGACCACAAACATCAAGGAGGGGGTATTAGTATCAGTCAGAGCCGTGGTCAAAGGAAAGGCAGTGGTCAGGAAACCAATGAAATCAAATTTTGATAGGCTAGTTGATGAAGGGGTAAGCTTAATCCCTAATATGGGTAAAACATCTTCATTATTGGCCATGGTGAGTCTGAAATAAATGGGGAGAGGAAACGGTCTACCCCTCAGGGTCCCCATGAGGGGTGAGGGCTAGACAATTAACCAAGGGAATACCGGTCCATGGCTCCCAGAGGCTGTTCATGCCTGATACAAAGCCAGACTTTCATCCTTCTAGTACGACTCTCACACCTTAGGAAGTGAACAGAAGGGGATGATGAAGAGAAGGAGAGGAGAGTGGGAGAAGAAAAGACCATGCAAAATTAGTTGAGGCAAGGGCTGAGGTCCAAGTGCCCCAGTCTCCCTTTCCTAAGCCCCCCCTACGACAACAACAAGCAAGGGATTAAGGGGGAATTTCCTCAATTGTTCACTTACTATTCCATTTTTTCAATTACTCAGTTCATCCACCCCAACTCAGATTTCACTTTAGTTTCTGCCTCTCTATTTATCATTCCTTTCCCATTCCTCTCTTGGTGGATTTGTGCTCAGCAAGTGCATGCCAGTGCACGTGATAATTTGTGCCAAAGCACCTGCCACAGACTCTAATTCAAGGTGAACAATGACAGCCTACCATAATGAGACGTCTGACATTCAAGATCTAAAAGAAGAGAACAAAAAAAAAAAAAAAAAAAAAAAAAAAAAAAAAAAAAAAAAAAGTACTGTCATTCCAACTTCCCACACATCTCTGAAGCTTGCATGCCATAAGCTGGTCCCATCCATGAAGCTAGGACATGCAAGTGCCTTGAATCTCATTCTCTTTCTTTCTTTCTCTCTTTCCCCTTCTCTCTCTCTCACTTCTATATGAAAACTGCTGTCTTCATTATGCTTATTTCTCCATAAAACAACATATTTCTTTAGATTATCATATTTTCATCAGTGCAGCAGAAAACATTTACAATAATCACTTACTATTTTTGTATGCATATTTTTTAAGAACTCAATATGCAGTCACTATCTTTCCAAGATTACCATGCTATGCAACTTTGTAAAGGCAAAAGCATGCTAAATTTAAATATATACATTTCTGATACACTCATATATATATACACACATATATATATACAAACCATCATATGTGCCATATCATACACACCTGCAGACCACATTCAGTGGCTGTGCACA
>NC_051402.1:5853138-5861236 GCF_015228065.2 Penaeus monodon
AGAAAATGTCCACTCACCACAGATACCATTAGCCAAATGCTTCCTATCTCTTGAAGAAAAACCTTATATAAAATTTTATTCAAGATGGTTCACTCATAAATTGGATATGAATCAAAATCCCTTCTAATATTTCCCTTTAAAATGCTAATCACAAAACAATTAAACGTTTTTAATATGGTACGAATTAAAATTAAAAGTTTCCTTAGCTAGTAGCATTGGCAACCATACCTAGTCTCACTAAAGATTCAAAATTTCTGTGCAGTTGCATTGGATTTATCCTAAACTCTGATAAACTGTATGTATTGATATAATTCTAAATTGGATTACTATGGTGATGGAGACAATCAGGAATGGTAACTGGTGTTCAGCATGCAGACTGGTAACATATATCAAACGGGTCCAGCTGTGTGGATAATCTCCTTATTCAGAGTTTCATTCAAATAATTTTCTGCCACCTCACTTTTCAATGTGGATTGTACACTGGCATTTCACCAGATATATCCAGAGCAGTAATGGGTAATTTCCAAATCACTGATTTTAAAACATAAGAGATGCAGGAATCTTCACAAATACAATGATAAGCCCCAGGTGAGTGTAGATTTCTCAGCTCTTGGAATACAGTCTCTTATACAAGATATTAAAAATCGAATTTCTCGGATAATGCAGATCATACATGACTGGATACTGAAGTAAAAACATGCTTAATACTGGACTACTCTGCCATATCTTTTCATTCATTAACTATTTCTTCTCTCTCTTGTCAGCAACATGATTGAAAGATATGTGGAGATTCATTCAACGTATTCTTAGCTAAGTACAGTATAACTTCTTTGTACTTGTTGATCCATGCCTGTTATACTAGGCAAAGCAACCATGTCTTATGTGATCCTTGGCAGTTAGCATGGTAGAGTATTTGATGAATTACAATATATCCTTATTAGAATACCTAGTATTATTTTTTTATCTATCAGACAGACCATTTTTCAATTCCGTTATCTAATTGCTTAACCCCTACAATCCGGATGATGTGATCATCACATCATCACAAAAAAATTGGCTTGAGGGATGATGGGTACCATGAACATGCTGTCACAGGAAAATCTGGCTGTGGGCAGGGGTGATGCAAACCTGCCAATTGTGAAAATTTCAGTTGAAGGTTGGGGTGATGGGAAAGACTTGCCACGAGTGAACAAAGCTTTTGGAGGATGATTTGACTCATTTGGCATTTAGGAAGGGGCTTTTGCATTTTTTTCTTCAATAAACAAGTGTGGAATGTAATGTCCATAAGCCATGACTGGAAGAGTGCTGGCTCCTGGGAGGACACTACTTCCATGCTTGGGATCCTATTCCTAGCTGCCATGACCAGCAGTGCAAGTTGTATTACAGAAGAAGAAAAAAAAAAATAAAAATAAAAAAAATGATAATAATAAATAAATAAATAAATAAATAAAAAATAATAAATAAAATGACACAAATAAAAGTTACTTATTGTTATTATTACTAGACTGAGTTATGGACTATCTAGAGAGATGATATGGAGTCTTTGCAAGGAAAACAGTCTATTACCATCTGAATAAAGCAAATCAAATGACAAATATAGACATTGGAAAATGGCATGAAAGTTAAAACTGCTTATGCAGAAAAAGAGAAAATAATATTGCAAAAGGGAGGCATGGAGTCTTGTCACCACACACGAGTGTTCCTTTGTACCCAGTTTACAAGCCACACACCCAGCAATGCCCCTCACAAAGGCCTACTGCACATATTTTGGGCCATGTGACAGCAATGATACAACCAGATCCAGTGGGTTAAACTCCTTTCAGGATACGTGAATCAAATTTCTAGGTATGGGATCTTCTTACTGACATGTAATAGATAAATGTTAAGGCACTCTTGGAATTCTCAAAGGATACAAAATGGCATACCATATACATTTACATTACCTAGGCTCAATTGTGTAAACTGGCTCACGAAATATCAATTTGTATTCCTATCATTTTAGATGGTGAACCTGTGCTGTATAACTTTAATATATGCATTAATATATATTTTGGTCTAATTTTACCAAGTATATTGAAGAAAATACACACCACAAAGGTACCTCTTTTTTTTTTTCAGTGATTTATCATTTCACTGCTATTTGAATATGCAGAATTCTTCATAACATCAAATAATAGAAATGCAATGCTCACAGATGTTCCTGCATTGCTTACATATCACATAAAACAACCTAACATCACACTACAAAAAAACAATGACCGCAGGACTAAAGTATAAAGTTATATGCGATAGTTTAAGAAGAGAAGGTAATGGAGCCATAATGGAGAAAAGAATAATATTCAACAGACTTCCTTTAATCAGGATTACTAAAGCTTCCATTTTGAAAAAAAAAAAGACAGATCACCTAGATTTTTCCTTCATGGTATCACTACAAATACCTATTAGCTCAACCCAAATGCCATATAGTTATGTAGTGTCCACTGAAGTTTTTGTGAATTTTGTTGCATGCAGATGGCTCCACAAGTGCTCAGCCATCAAGGAGTCAATTAGTAAGCCCTTGGGCCCATGCCTGATTTCCTCATTCCTTGAACTTATGGATTTTTTTTTCTAATGCTATAAATAATAAGTAGTAAGTAATATCCCTAATATGATTATCATAATCTTACTAAAATATTAACAACAGTAAAAATTATTAAAATAATGAAGAAAATTTAATCTTTAAATCAAGGAAAAGGGTAAACAGATGAGATAGGTAGGACTAATAATTGACTCCTTGGTGACCAAGCACTTGTGAAGCCATCTATATGAAAACACAATTAACAGATCAAAATTAAAGTCGACATGACATGTATTTTGGCCATACAGGGCCACTGGGTCAAAGATAAAAGTATTAGTTAATCCCCTTCTAAAAAGGCCTTAATACCAGGTGATACACCGTGTCATAATGCAAGATTATGAGTAACAGGCTTTTTTTTCTATCAATAATACATTTTATATAAATTTTACAGATATATCTTTCCCAATCCTAACATTTTTCCTTGCAGTTGTATTCACTCTTCACAGACAAAGGAAACTGTCATTTGAAAATACCATTCACCTAAAACTACAACACTACCACAGACTTCACATAAATACCTCTATCATTTCTATTACACTAATCTAGATCTGGAAATTATTCTAATTGCTTCTATAAATAATCATTCAATTGAAAACTGACTTTCTCAAGCATTTTCTATATTTGCATTAATATCAAATAACTAAAAACCCTAAAGAGACACGTGTCTTATTCAGCACTTGACAGACAAACAGTCAATAGTTACAATAACAAGAGTATAGTACTTACTTGTGAACCTGTGTGAGGCTCTTTCCCTGACGATTTTCCTGAAGGCTGCGGTATATGAACATGTTGCTGTTGCTGTGGCTGCTGTGGCTGCTGCTGCTGTTGTTGTGGTTGCTGTGGTTGTAGCTGTGGCTGTAATTGTGTCTGTAGCTGTGGTTGTGGCTGTGGTTGTGGTTGTGGTTGTGGCTGTGATTGTGGTTGCTGTTGCTGCTGCTGCTGTTGCTGCTGCTGCTTGCTGCTGTTGTTGCTGTTGCTGCTGCTGCTGCAGCTGTTGCTGCTGCTGTTGCTGCTGCTGTTGTACTTGTTGCTGCTGCTCAAAGTCTTTCCGGTCCAGTGACAGAGTCATTGGATCTCTATGAGTCCTTATATTGCCATGCATTCCCATGCCAGTATCAGTATCAAGGTAGTGTAGGCTGATCACAGCAGCAGTGCCAGTTGCATTGAGCACGCACACTTCATCACTAATGGATAAAAAGGGGATAGTCAGCCCTAATTTTTTTCTATTCACTAATATTATAGTGAGAAAAGTTAATGACAAGTATTAACAAATTTTGTGTTATTAACTCAATAACACATAAAATGACCAATGAAAGGATTAGAGACAACCATTCACATACAATTTACAGAAATTTCAGATCCCATAAAAAAATAGTGTATTTTCTCATAACAATGAAATTTGTTATTAGGAAAGAAGCATATCTAGTCAATGCAGTATTAATGAAACAAAAAAATACCACATTAAATATGACATAGTATATGAAGCGTATGAGTTCCTTTTAGTTTCACCACTTAACCTTAAAGTTATTCACCATGATCATGGCATCATCTTGCATGCTGTCAGAAACTGGCAAGCCATTATTCAATACCTATTTCATTGTAAATGAAACACATAAATCTGGTACTGTCTGGAAAATTTCCTCCAGCCTCATCCACCATACTATCACCATATCCCCATTCCCTTTGCAGGTCTTCTTCTCCCTGAGACAATCATACAGCCATCATTCCTGCCAGTACTAGTAATTTTGGTAATTTATAGCACATTTCATCCAACCAAAAAAGCCTACCATTTCCTCTCCTTCGATTCCCTTCTAGAAAAAGCAATATCATGTATCTTACAGTCATTTCCTGGGATTGTATTGTCTTTTTACTATTTACACAACTGATTACACAAAAATACATATGTCTTTGTTCATATGGATACCATGTTTTATTGCATTTTTTCTTTCATATCTTCATGTAACTGTGAAGCCCTTTTTTCTGTAACTGGTATAAAACAGGGAATATGCACTTTTTGCCATGCACATGTGAAGTCATGTTCCTAAAATATCAAAGACCAAATTTTGCCTTGATAAAACAGGCATTAATTGCAGATAAGGGGGGGAGGCTGGAGTAATTGCTGTTCTAAAGCATTATATAAGGCACTTAGTCTCTGAAAATAAAGTCAAAATAACACAAAAAAACAAATTTTCATTGAATCAATGAAGTTCACAGTCTCTGCATTGACCAATACACCTTTGAAACAACAGTCTGTAGATATGCAATAAACAATTAAAAATACTTCATTCCTCAGGTCTTGTGGGGATTCCAGAGGCAGTCACTTACTGTGCATGCATATGATAAAATCCTTTGGCTTTTCTTGACATCCATCAATCATCAGTAACAGTGACAACTATGCAAATTCTATCCAACTAAATATTACCATATGATCTTACCTTATTGTGGTAAACTCCTCATACCCAAGGACAACATTGCATGCAAGAGCACGGGCATGTGAGCGGATTTCCATCCTCAGTTGAGTCCACCAGTTGTCTCGCGTCTCTAGCTCCTCTGGGGTGTGAGTGCGGTCAAGCAGCTTTACAGATCGAGCACTCACTGTTCCACCTGATGGTTTAAATGATTTCATTCTCAGTCTCATCATCAGATTTCCCTCGTCCAATATCTGTATGATATTTGTGCTGATACATGCTGAAGATAATCTTTTTCTTTTTCTGATAATTATCATTATTGTTCCTTACCAAGGTGTAGGATGAATCCAGTTGGGAAATTCTTCATGGTGAGGAAGGGATATTCAAGGAGATCAAAGGAATCCTGGGTCATTATAGGTCGGTGTATCCCAGTCATTGTCCCCCCCTTGCCCCCTCCACCCCCACCTGAAGATCCGCCACTACCTGCTAAGCTACCACCTGTTTGGGTTATAAAATGAGAAGTAGTAAAGAGAAAATGAATTTTTTAACTTCAAATATCCACACCTCAATTAACTGCAATAAAACATATGCTGCATGAGATACATCTAATTCATAATATTCCTCAAGGAAAATTATCAATAAATAATGACTGATTTTTTCTCAATATTCCCTAACATGAAAAAATAACAATAATGACTCATAAGCAAAAGATGACAACACCAATTTTAGTATTATCTTTAGTATAATCAATTTCATTGATTATCAATTATATCACCATATACTTTGACATTTTCTTTTAACCTCTAATGATATATTACATATTTATCAATTGACAAGAAATCATGAAGTGAGTATGAAAGTATAATTTAATGGTTACATAGGACACATGGCTTATCAAAAAACACATGACCAGTGTCTGTGTATTCATACACAACATTTTGACTGAATATTTAATTAATTCTTGATCTGATTTACTATAACTGATATATCAGATTCTAAAAAATAATAATTATTATATAATATCTGTATCCCCCAAAGCTGTCTAAAAGGACTTGTAACCTAAACATACCCTTTGGAGTGATGGAAAGGTCAGAATCAGATGAGCGTCTGTTGATGGAGACTCCCGGTGTACGTGCAGGACTGGCCAGCTTTCCTGAGTGCGTTGGGGAGTGTGTTGGTATGCTTCCATTGGTAGCAGCACAGCCCACAGAACCAGCCTCATTCTTGGACCCGTCAGTCTCAATAGGTAAGGGGCTCCTGGACACGGGGTAACAGCCACTAGTATGGCGACTACGAGACGAGCGCTTCGGGGAGCCTACCATCGATGCTGAGCCGGGCCGGGCCTCCACTAACATGTCTAGGCTAGAGATGTACACAGGATGGGAGGGACACTTAGCTGCTACATCTAAAGCACACTGAAGCAAGTCTCTGCTATCCATGCTCTGACTACTTGCTACATGATTAAATGAAGAAGAGGAAGATGAAGACAGTGAGGACAGATTTGAGGATGCTGATACTGAGGATCTGAACGAGGATGATGTGGATAAAGGTTTCAAGTAATGGGGTTGTATGGTATTAGGGATTTGAGATGTACCACAGGTTAGACTTGGGCTTGAAGTGGACACAGGAAGGCTGTTCTGTACACTTACACAGGGTGATACACACAGAGATGATGAATGTCTCTTATTTTCTGCCTCTGCTTTTATGCAGGTGTTATTGCTTGTAGCAGTATCTGCCTGCTGTAAATGTGGGAGTGTAAATACCTTTGTTTTTGCCGGAAGAATGGGAGTTGAAGGAGTAACTGCAATATCAGGCAATGGGCTGGTGTTCACATGGGGCATTTGCTCCTCATTTTGTTTTAAAAATGGTTCATTAACTGGGAGGAGCTCAAGACTAAGGATCTCTGGTTTATTGTTATAATCCAAACCTGATGTAACAACCAGTCTTTCCTCTTGCTGGGATTCTTCTAAAATAATGTTCTTCTCTCTCTCGGACTGGATGAATTCACGGGTTGTTGTGACCATGCACACTCCGCTCTTCCTCTCAAGTCTAGTCTGCTCATTTTCACACTGTTTTTCTTCATTTTCATGGTTTAAACCTTCAGCAGTAGGTTCTTCAAAACCTGTACATTTATTGCAGAATGTATTGCATTTTTCACAGTAAGGAATAGCATTGCCCAACTGAGGCAGAACAGGTGATGTAAGCGCAAATTCAGAGTCAGGTGTTGTGGACATACACATCTCACTACAGGACCTGATTGAGTCACTCAAAGAACGGGTTAAACCCCGATGTAAGTCACTAACATCTACAGGACCTGTAAAATGACTTTCAATAGAACTTTGTGATGTTAGTTCTTCCTCACTAATGAAAAATTTTTGTGGGGAACCTTGTGTTGGAACTTCACTTTCTGGTAACCCTACAATGTGCTCTGGACTGCTGAAATTAGATGTTAGCTCTGAACTACATGTATCTTCATCTGATGAAATAAATTGCAATGGTCCTGGTGAAGTTTCATTTTCAGCAAAACTTTCTCTAGCATAAATGCTCTTATTCAGTGTTGGATCTGAAAAGGCTGTTGATAAGGTCTTATATGAGTACTCTATATTGGTTACTTCAGGACCAATGTCTTCCTCATCTGAATACTGACTAACCTCCTCTTCATCAAGGCCTATGACTTCTACATCAGGAGAATCAAGATCATAGTCTTCATTCGAGTCCTCTGGAGAAGTTATTGAACCCTCGTTCTTATCTCTTACATTCTGTTGCTTCACCCATGGCTGACCTCGACCCAACAGTCTCACCATAGGGCTATGTACTTTAGGAGCAGACTTTTGAGAACTTTTACTTGAAGATTTTCCACAATAAACTCCGCTAACATCAAAGCTCTGTGACTTTTCAAGTCCTCGAAGCCTCATAACTTTCTGAGCTGTCTTGCGAAGCCCAGCTCTCAGAGACTCTATACTATCTTGTCGCACACCTGTCCAGGTAGGAGACATAGGTTGCTGTCTGTGTTGAAAACCATGCATTGGCCAGGGCCCTCTCGTCTTGTGAGGTCTGCGACAGCCAAAGCTTC
>NC_051402.1:5861336-5868315 GCF_015228065.2 Penaeus monodon
CCTCTTTTTTTTTTTAAAAAACTATAGTGGTGGTATTCCAAACCCAACTAAGTTTTAAATTATAGTGGAGCTAATAAGAAAAAAACACTGATTCATTAACGATTTATATTATATTCATTATAGCATATAAAAAGAATGCAAAAGCATTATGTTACAGTGAATAATAGATTATGTTGTATGCGTGTTAGTGTTTAAGGGTAATATAGTCGTAATACATGTGCTGTGGGATAATTGATATCTTGGATTATTTTATTTTATTTATATTATTTATTTACTTATTGATCATTCTGACGGAATAGGCAGGCCTCCTCGCTCTGTATTTTTATTTGTCACTTATTATTTTTTATTTTAGTTCTGTTATGTTAATGCACGTCTGTTTACATTACATGTAAGGTGATAAAAACTAGCATACTTGTGTTTTATTACTAAATCAAAGATTCTTGTATTATTTGATATATATCTATGAACTAATAAAGAGACATGAGTATTATCTTTTCCTCGAAGCCAAACACTAATTTAATAAACAGAAAATGTGCATCGTTATAATGGTTTTAGAACGTTAACTGAATGTATGTATGCCTCATCGATGTATTTGCATGCGTGTAGAGGACTGAAGGTGTTAAACATTTTATTCAGAATCATTGGTTTTATTTTTCATACACATTTTGAACCCTCTCTTGCATGTATATATATATTATATATATATGATATATATTAATATATATATATATATAATAATATTATATATATATATATATATATATAGATATATTATATATATGTGTGTGTGTGTGTGTTGTGTTGTGTGTGTGTTTGTGTGTGTGTGTGTATGGCTCTGTGTGTGTATACACCACACAAACACACACACACACACACTATTTTTTTTCTTTTTGTTCTTTTTTTCTTTTTTTAGGGGTCAGTGAATCGCCTATTTGGTAGGATGCTCATTAATGTTGAATATTTTTTTACTATCCTTAAAAAATGGCAATTGTAGGAAAGGAAGACAAAATACTGAGGCTATCATAAAAACAACCTATCATTATTTAAACCCTTGTCTAATCCCCAAGACAGAGGTGCCGTTCATATAAAGTCCTGGTTTCCTCCGCAACACGTCATATTACCTCTTATAATGATCTATTAACTGTTGGAGGTTCTTTCATTAGCAGATTCACAAACATCGAAATCATCTGCCTAAGCTTTTTTTATCGTGTTTGAGCCACATGTCTCGCTTGGTTACGTAAAGACTTCCAAATGATTTTTGGTCGTGGAACCAATTCGTAACTGACCTAGACGTGTGTAAAGGATAAATATAGATGCATATGTACATATACATACTTTTACCTGTAAGTGTGTCATGTCTGTTATATTATATATATTATATATAGAATATTATATATATATGATATATATATATATATATATATATATAATATAGTATTTTGGTGTGTGTGTTGTGTGTGTCTGTGTGTGTGTGTGTGTATGGTGTGTGTGTGTGTGTGTGGTGTTGTGTGTTGTATATTGTAGGTATTTATTATATATATTAGGATTATATATATATATTAATATATATATATATATATATACTATATATTAATATAGTATTCTATATAGCGTCCAAACTCTGAAGTAGGTGTCAACATGTTTAAAATTTCACAGACATTCTCTTATCTTCCCTGGAATCTCTATCTCCTCTCTCTCTCTCTCGTCTCGCTCTCTCTCTCTCTCTTCTCGTCTTATATATGTTTATATATATATATGATAATAACAAATCCATTCATCTACAACCTGTGAATTGTAAAATGACAATATTATAATATGTACATATTTATGTAAACTGCTTTAATATCCCTTAAATCGTAAGATAGTATTAATATATAACTCTATAGTATATATAATATATATATCATTCCTTATAAAATCATACACACATAAATATGTACATTTATGTGCTGGAGGAGCCTTACTCCAATGCTTCGGTTTGTTTCCCTTTTGTTAACTCTCCATATGTCATGTGACAAATAATCCAAAAGAAACTGTTACGTTATATGCATACTATTCCATTACTGTCATATATATACATTACCTTATGGTTTTGTTTCGTTATTACCATCTCTCCTTTTTGCTATACAAAGATCACTCTCTCACAGTTAATATTTATACTTTTTATTTAATTCTCATCATGGTATTAATACATACATTATCTTGCATGGCTTTGTTTTTGTTATTACCCTCTCCCTTCTTTTTGCTATTCAAGGCTCACTTTTTTTTTTTTTATTATTAAAATTATTTTTCTCTTTCAAACCCTGCAAGCACATGCATGTATCTTGCGTGTGCTTCATGTGTACCGAATAAACGGTCCTTGGTATAAATACCCATGATTTTCTTAGTATCATATTATATTGACCCCTAATCCTAGTATTAATGAGAAATCGTGCTTGCACTCCGAAACTCTTGTAGTGCCAAACTGCCCAATAGCTCCTAGCACCCAGTTTGAGGTGCACTGACTATTACAGTTTGCTTGGAACTTCCCAGGGCATTTTCATTGTATCATTCTGAGGGAGGTTTGCCAGAAAATAAATATTTAATGGCCGACAAATTACCTGGCATCATCACCATACACATCAGGTAATTAAATTAGGTTACACTAACGGCAAATTGTGCTTATATTTATTAACATACGTAAATGAATAAATAATTGTGTATATATATATATATATATATATATATATATATATATATATATATATATATATATGTGTGTGTGTGTGTGTGTGTGTGTGTGTGTGTGTGTGTGTGTGTGTGTGTGTGTGTGTGTGTGTGTGTGTGTGCGTGTGCAAATAGAACAACGAAGGGAAGAACAAGAAAACACATCAATATGCCGAAGGCCTTCTCACAGGATGCCCCGAAGACGCAATACAGCGAAGTCTGAGCACATACTTCACAATTACAGATTCACAAGGCGTCCTCAAATACGAATTCCGGGGAAATCTGCCTTTCAGATCTTCCCCCTTAATATCGAACGCCAATGCAGAACCTTAATACACAGAACCTTCTTAGCTACGAATTATCGTAATGCGATCAGACAAACAAGAGACTCGGCATTATTTTGTCCCTAGGCAGCAACACATCAATAGTAATTCAGACATTTTTCATCTGGGTTCTTGCAAGGAAGTGTCTTGTCACCAATGTTACTTCTATGTTGCTTTATGCCGGTAGATTAGATTATGAAAATCCAACATGTTTAGAGTTTGCTCGTCATAAACGATGACTGGCTGCTAAATGCACTGCCAGGACTAGGACGAATTAGGGAAAAACTATCTAACACCTTATTTCACATAGTATGTTCAAGCATCAACAATAACATAACACGAGTGACCGCCCAAGACTCAAGACTACCTCAGTAATTTTACTTGAAACAGTAGCCAAAAGAAAAAAATCCAGTCTTTACTTGCACATTCCTGTCTTACTTGGTTTTAATGATTTCACTCTCTTCCATTGCCCTCAGTTCAAATATTGCTTTTGAATAGTCATTTGGCCCAGTTGGGGTAAGTCACGTTTACTTTGGATCATGTATCTTCATTAAAGTCCTTAATCTGGGATGTGAAATTCACCTGTAGGAAGAGCCTAGCGTTTCACTTTTTTCAAACTCAAAATTCGCTTCTACTTGATCATTAAAGATTTCTTAAACGATTTCCATTCTTCCTTTTAATAATCAAAGACCTTGCGTTCTCTGAAACTGCAAAAATTGGTTACTTATGTATGCCATTGTCCATTGTCGAGTTGGTCTTACAGAGGCAGCTAAAGGAGCAGTTTACTGTTCGGATCAGGTCCAAACCCCAAATGGAATTGAGTGCTGACTATAACTACTATAATCGAATGCTGCCTGCAGAAACAAAATACTAACGTGCAGGTAAAGCACTAAAAATTACAGTAAAAAGTATATACCACAATTACTCCGTTTATTTAAAAAATAACTAAAGGCTCCGGACTTTAGTATAGCTCAAGTAATAACTGACTCTTTGATTTATAGTTGCTGCGATTGGAAAAATGTTAATCTCTTTGATGCCTCATACATGAGTGCCGAGTGGTCTATAAAACGTTAGTCCTAGCAGTGTGTTTTCCATTATATTTGAGGTCCATCACCGGGAAAAAGTCATATGGATAATGAACAATTTACGAATACAAATTTTCACCTTTTGCATCATTTGAAATTATCAATTAATCAAGCATGCCAAAATACTGTAATGGGACAATACAGGACTTCATGGTCCTCATGTCGTATCATACCAAATAAAATGATGGTGACAAGGACACTGCCTTGTGGTACCCCATTTGCCTGGAAAAACCAATTTCACTAAAGTGACATTGTCAAGAACAATTTGATAGAGTAAGCCCTGTTCAGAAATTTCATTTCTAAAGGACTGACAAATTTCCCATGTAATCCAAAAGGAAAAATTTTTCTGAGTAGGCCATATCGCTAGGCAAATGCCCAAATGAATTGACTTTCTAGTTTACTAGTTAAGATTTTTGGCATTCCCGTTCGGAACCCGGGATGCTTGTCAACTAGCAAATGTCGGGAAATTTAGAAAATGAAATAGTACTGTTAAGAATTCGTTCCATGACCTTGCATAAGCAACTTATTTATGCACTTAGGCAATAGGAGATAGCGGATCCAGGAGTGTCAAGAGTTTGAAAGTCTGTCTTATTCTAATTTCATTGCACACTTCTAAGAGTTTAATCATGGCACCATTATTGAAATGTTTTATCGTCTCATATCGAATATCATCAGGGTTTGAGGACGTCCCTCTTCTAGGGCTAGGCCAAACTCAATCATTGTTATATCTTGATTGCAACTAGGTTCATCTGTGGCAAAGTGTAAAGGTTACATTTCAGCTACTTCCTTTGTCAAGAATGTGGGATGGTAATTATCTGAGGTGCTTGTATATGAGAACTCCCTGGAGAGTCTCTAGGTGAATCGAAATTTGTTCTCTCATGGATGATGTTTTTAATTTTGCAAGACATTTTTTTTCCAATGAACCAAACCTGTCATATCGATATATGACTACACTTTTACAGACAAAGTTCCACTAGGAGTCTCTTATAGCTCTCTTTAGTCTGAAATTGCGAGTTTTTCTCGCTACTGATTGTTATTTTTGAAAAGCCCTATTCCATTCACAGTGTCCTGCGGCATTCTGTTGTCCATCATGGAACTGTGGTAGATGGGTGTTGCTTTGTGTCTGATTAAGTAAATCCTTAATCTGAGTTATTTTGTACTTTAACAAGGGGGCTTCGGTCTCGCAATTTTCGGACATAATAAAAGCACCTACTACTTGACCATCAAGGAACTTTTTAATATAAAGTAACTGTTATCAATTACGTACTTTAAAGTTTGCGAACCTTGCATTCTCTGTGGGAATTTTGAAAGGAGGGCGTCTGGATCTGCCACAGGGGAGTTCCATTGTCCCGAGTTTTAGTTGGTCGTAGGCTCATGGGGCGTCCCTCCTGTATGAGAAGGACAATCATTCATTCTGGGTTTCAGCCTGAGCCTTAGGGACCAGAAAACTCCTATCTGTTGTCATCACCCTATCAGCAATAGTTAAGAGAGTGTGTGGCATTATGTGCCCTCTATCCCCCTAGTGGAAGCGTACCAAAGGGAAGAATCGAGCTATGTGGCAGACACCTCCTTATCGCGAAACTTGCCTTGGCGAAAACGCGAATATGGGAGCCCACAAGAGATCTCCGGTAGGTTCAGAAAAGTCACGTGAAAAAAGGAAAAAAAATTCAGATAAAAAAGTGAGCCCAAAGGACCTCCCCCCCCCGGACTACTGGGCCTCCCTATGCAGGAGTCAAAGCCCATAACGGTTGCCTTGGAGTAAAAGAATGCTGAGGTGGGGTGCTGACTACGACTACTGTAGTTCGTGTTACTGAAGGTGCAGGCAAAGAACGTTTCAAAAGTGCAAAAAATCCGTAAAGCAGTTTTAGTTCATGAAAATATTACGTCATGGACTCTAGGGTATTTCTTGTGGCATAGAACTTTAATTCTGTTGCGTTATGTTTGACAAGGTGCGAGCTCACTCATTCTCATAACGAAGTGAACTAAGGCTGGAATCTCAAAAGATGGCCTTGGATGAAAAATAGTCAGTACTATCCATACAAACATTTTAAAATCGGTATAATGATATATAATTAAACATTACTAAATATCTAATTCAATCTACAAAGTGAAGAAGGTTAGATGCAGCAAATATTGACATTATAAAAACAATGCTTCCCCGCAGTAGCGCCAAGAAAGCCATAGAAAATTCAATTAGAACACTGATAGGCGGCACGGTATACTATTGCAAATGTTTACAGGAGTAGGCCATACAATATAGTGGATATCACACGATATCGAAAAGAAATGAAATGATAAGGCAATGCAGTATACCCAGCTGGATGAAAAATACCCGCTTAAACTCTAAAGCAAAAGCCATGGGAAAATGTCTGGGCTTTAACTGGACAGATGGAAATGACGGTTGGCCCGGCATTGCTAAGACATCCCTTGTAACTTCTATTGCAAGAAAATGAAAATGCATATTCTGTAATACCCTTACGTTCGTAATAAAACGAAGAATAACTTATTTTCTACATTATGCAAAATTTCTGGTAGAAATTATCCATACCAATTACGTCATTACCACGTGCAGTGCGTGCAGCACGGCCACCGAAAGGAAATGTTGGTGCACAGCTGTTGGAGGTTATGACTCGTGTTTCAGCTTTTGTTGAGCTCGGACCTCTTATTAAACGCAGTAACAACAAATACGAAGTCGTTTGCCACGAGAGTTACCCTGGAGCCCGGGGCCGCTTGTTTTCGCTCGACTTGTTGTTCCTGAGTTTTGCTTAACGAAAATTTAAGTAAATTGATTGAACTTTTTCGAGACTAATGCTTGTTTTAGTGACAGGTACATTTGAGTTGTAAACCCCCCCAGAGCAGTTTTTC
>NC_051402.1:5868415-5876137 GCF_015228065.2 Penaeus monodon
CATCTGTTTTGGGTCACCCACCCTATCAGCAATAGTTAGAAGTGTGTGGCATATGTATCCTCTATCCCCCTAGTGAAGCGTACCAAAGGGAAGAATCGAGCTATGTGGCAGACACCTCCTTATCGCGAAACTTGCCTTGGCGAATACGCGAATATGGAGCCCACAAGGGATCTCCGGTAGTTCAGAAAAGTCACGTGAAAAGAGGAAAGATTCAGATAAAAAAGTGAGCCCAAGGACCTCCCCCCCCCGGACTACTGGGCCTCCTACGCGGAGTCAAAGCCCATAACGGTTGCCTTGGAGTAAAAGAGTGCTGAGGTGGGTGCTGACTAAGCCTACTGTAGTCTCGTGTTACTGAAGGTGCAGGCAAAGAACGTGCAAAAGTGCAAAAAATCCGTAAATGCAGTTTTAGTTCATGAAAATATTACGTCATGGACTCTAGGGTATTTCTTGTGGCACAGAACTTTAATTTTGTTGCTGTTATGTTCTGACAAGGTGCGAGCTCACTCATTCTCATACACGAGTGAACTAAGGCTGGAATCTCAAAAGATGGCCTTGGATGAAAAATAGTCAGTACTATCCATACAAACATTTAATATCGGTAGTAATGATATATAATTAAAACAATTACTAAATATCTAATTCAATCTACAAAGTGAAGAAGGTTAGATGCAGCAAATATTGACATTATAAAAACAATGCTTCCCCGCAGTAGCGCCAAGAAAGCCATAGAAAATTCAATTAGAACACTGATAGGCGGCACGGTATACTATTGCAAATGTGACAGGAGTAGCCATACAATATAGTGGATATCACACGATATCGAAAAGAAATGAATATGATAAGGGCAATGCAGTATACCAGCTGGATGAAATACCAGCTTAAACTCTAAAGCAAAAGCCATGGGAAAATGTCTGGACTTCAACATGGAACAGATGGAAATGACGGTTGGCCCGGCATTGCTAAGATATCCCTTGTAACTTCTATTGCAAGAAAATGAAAATGCATATTCTGTAATACGCTTACTTTCGTAATAAAACGAAGAATAACTTATTTTCTACATTATGCAAAATTTCTGGTAGATATGATCCATACCAATTATGTCATTACCACGTGCAGCACGGCCACCGAAAGGAAATGTTGGTGCACAGCTGTTGGTCACTCGTGTATGAACTCTTGATGAGCGAACACCTTGTTTAAACGCAGTAACAATAAATACTAAGTCTTGTGCCACAAGAGCTACCCTGGAGCCCGGGCCTCTCGTCTCGCTTGACATTATTGTTCCTGAGTTTCCGAAAGGAAATGTTGGTGCACAGCTGTTGGAGTTTCCGACACTTGTTTACCGACGGTACTGAATGGCTATAGATTTCCTAATGTGATTAGGTACCATTAGAGCCTGTGTGTAAGCCACGAAGAATTGAGATATTCCTTACAAACCCCAAATATTGAATACAAAATAAATTCAAAAATATCTACTCCTACTTTGATGTAGTAAGGAGAAAATCAGTCTCGTGATATACAAACTGACAGCGATGTCATATATTTTTAGAAATGCTCTTTTCAACAATATACAAAACTGTAAAAGAAAAGGCTTCAGGCACCAAATGACTGCTGTTTGATTACGGACACAAGAAAGTTATGCAATGTTTTCTTTATTTAGTTATAGAAGTACTTGCAGTAATATCTGTTAATTACAATTTTCTAAATAGTAAATTCTAGCATTACAATCAATGTGTATTTTGTATAAATATATGACATAATACGTACTTGTTCTCTGTGTCTTGGTAAATCGAGCTATTTGAAACATGGGCATCAAGGTATATGGAAATAATACTTCTATCCATTGCTATATTTTTGTTTGCTTATTTGTTTGAGTCACACAGCCAATTTATCTTTCATTACATGGTTGTGAGAAACTAAAACTATCCCTATTTTCTGTCGTTCTATTCACTACAGGCAAAGTTTCCCTTGTACCATACGGTTGTGTGAAACGGACACTATATCCTACTTTGTTGTGCTGATCCGTCTATCTGTTAATTATTTTAACAGTAGTAACTATTTGCTGTAAATGAAAATTCAACATTTTTTCACGAGTTCCCCTTAACGTTTAGTAAAGAAAACGTTCAAACAAGAAGTAACTCAGATCAATTATCGTGCATTTTTTTCTGTCATCAAATTCTGGCCTGAAATCCACATTAATACGAAAAACATACTAATGGTTCTTACTGACCCATAGGTGCATCTCAAACATTGGATATACTTGACACAATGCAACGTGTCATTTATCACATAATTGTCATCGATAACTTGTTAATATATCCTCAACCATCACAAACATTGTCACACTAAAAATAAACAAATAAATAAGTACTTTTCAGAAATGGGGTGTGTTATTGATTTTTTTTCATTCCATGTAAAATTTGCATATTACAGTCAACTTGATTATGAAAGAGGAATAATTTTCATTGTTCACAAATCTAACAATATTTTTCAAAACATTTGTATTTACTTGTACTACAGCAAGCACTTTACTGAACGTGTTCACACTATAAATAATAATAATAATAATAATAATAATAATAATAATAATAATAATAATAATAATAATATAATAATAATAATAATAATAATAATAATAATAATAATAATAATAACAACAACAACTAGAACGAAATGATGAAAGCACATGAATTTTCTCCACCAAACCTTTTCAACTGGACAATAGTTTCAACGAGGCCAGTGACCATTTTATAAAATAGGTTATGAAGAAATATGTAACATATGAAATATGCACCTCACACATATGCTGTTCTTTTATTAAAAACATGGCAACATGATGTCACCTTAATGTGGAAAGTGGGTAGTGTGCTTACCTCACCTCATTAAGTTTCTTCCTTAATTTCCGGACATGTCTTTATATTTTTGTCCCGATTAACACTGGGATATAAATTTACGATCAATTGCATATTGCTAAGCTTCAGCATTAATTATAAAATACTCTCCCTCTATCTCCTTTCCTCTCATCGCGTGTGGTTCTAACTGGATATCCAATCCCGTCTTTGTATAACACTTTATCAATGGTTCGTAACCTTGTTACTACCACGCCTCCTCTAGGAATTTGTCCTTTCCTCCACGCCTACCTTGCATCTGTGAATATAATTCCGTCCCCAGATTTTAAAGAAAATTATTCACATGTTCCTAGTATTTTTATTGAATATAACTTAGTCACATATTATTAAACTTAGTATTTGACCGTGCTCTCTTTAAAGAGAATACCAAATCAAATCAGATAAATTCTGTATTTCCCAAGGGCTCACGCTCCTTTGGAAATTGCTATTTGACGCTATGTTTCTCTTGGGCTTGTTTACCATGCACCACTAATTACTTACGGAAAAAGTATTATATTTTAATACTATGCCGTCCCTCCCCTTCTTTTCTTTGTGTCGCTCTCTCGCAATTAACATGGGTAATCAACAACTAATTATGGACAACGACTGGTGCAGTACATCCTAAAAAGCGGCCCAGTTTTTCTTGCCAGTTAGCACACCTGCTAAATAAACTAACTCACCATGAACCAATGAAGGCGTAGTGATGTGTGTGCTGCCTACGAAATACAGCTTAAATAGATCAGACCAGGTCTATCTGCCATGATTACTTTTGTCGAACGTGATCGGTACTTAAAATTACCATTATGCCAGCATAAATCACATCTTGCTGTTTGTATGATTAAAATTAAGTGAATTAGTAATCAAAAGTGGAAACTAACACAGATTGGCTGGGAGCAATTACACTTACAGCAATGTGATTTTCTATGTAAGCCTATCAGATCACTTATTGTGTATGTACCCATGAATAGGATAAATGTGCCACAGATTGGGAACCCCTGGCTTAGATACCAAGAAGCATTTAGAAGTGTACACTTACACCTTGAGTGTGTGTGCGTAAGAGGGAGTTTACAAAGTTTCAATAAGTCCCAAATGGATATCATAGTTGCACGATCTCTGAGCAGATCCAACTATGATGATGAAAAAAGATTTCTACCGAAAATGCTTAGTAGAATCACTGCCAAACAGCATTAAAGACGTTTCCACGAGGCATTGTCTTCTATAAATCCAAACCGGTTATAACACAATTATCTGGAGATAACTCACACTGACCCGTTTATTATCATTATTATTATTATTATTATTTTAATACACAGACGTATACAGAAAATTGCCTAGGCGGACGGCAGACTGGGATCTATGTAGGAGGGTTTTTACCTGCCATGCAGAAATAGGAATAGCAGCTCGTATGTCTCAACCCAGGGTATACTGCTGGTCAAGAATATCCAAGAAAAACTCTTCGAGAACCCGAAGGAGCAGGGCCATAATTTTAGCAATGAACACGTGATAGAATGTGGTTAATTGTGCCTCGTACTTTTGCTCGAGTTGTCCGTATTCGCTCCCTTTGACTTAAGATGGAAGTGATACAACGGTGACAGTAAGCTATATCTGGCAGTGTGGGTCACTGCTGGTCTCCGGCAAGGTCTTTATAAGTATATGCTTCTATAGACCTTGGTCTCCGCTTGACCTACGATCCGTGCGACGTAATTTACTTTCGGTTCTAGTTTGCCTATGACTATAGCGAGGTCTTGGTTTCAGTTAGGCTAGGTGGAAGGAAACGAAGCCGCCCCAATCGGTTTCGCGAGGCATGACCGACGCGAAGAACACCTTTTTCCAAGCGCGGTGCTTCGTAGAACCAAATGGAACTGGCCGTAGCGCAGATTGCGGGTCGCCTGGATTCAGCGTCGCGGTGACATGCGTACGTTCGGGACCCACATTCCGCCAGACGCATGTTCCTAGAACTACGGTATAAACAAGATATACATAATATTGAATGAAGATAAAATACCCATTTGTGGATAGGTGTAATTACTTGACAGGTTGAATGCATTTATGTAACCAGTACTATTAGATTACACTATGTATATGTTTATTACAAGGTATGAAATATATGTTACAAACATTCACGATACAGCTTTCCGGCAGATGTGAACCATGTAAAGTAGTTCAGCCCGTATGGTAATAAGAACAAACAATAATACCCATCTTATTGTTGACAAGCATGTCTGTGGACTTTCCGACTATGATTAAGACCATGTGTTGATACGCATTTCGTCATTTCGTCAGCATTTCCCGTATCACTTCAGTGTCTCATTGCTCATTATTTTCGTTGCTAGTGCTCAGCTGAAACTGCTTATAGACCCTTATTAGACCCTTTAAGAACAGGCATTGTTTTTAGTACAAGAGGCTGTGAGTAGAGTATCAAGAGAAAATACTTTTGAGGCGTCATTCGGATTCTGAGAAGTCACTTATGAGCGAGGGTTTATTATTACTGTTACTGTTATAGTGACTAGTGGTGTTGTTAAAACTTTTTTTCTTTTTAATTTTATATTAGCGTTCTTATCTTATTTTCGTTATTGTTACTGATCCTATTATTAGAAGAGTTATCATTGGTGTGAGCCTGATAATTACCATCATTATTGTTAATGTTAATGTTTGCTTCTGTATGTTATGGTAACTGGTATAACCATTGTGATAATTTCATGGTCATTATTAGTATTACCATCATCATGGCTTATTGATGTTGTTATTACAGTGTCAGTTTAGATATCGTAATCTGTGCTTAGAAATTATTTGTCATTAATATGTATTTTATTAATTTTCAGTATATACATGTGTGTGTGGTGTTTTGTGGTTTGGTGTGTGGTGTGTGTTGGTGTGTGTGTGTGTGTGTGTGTGTGTGTGGGTGTGTGTGGAAATGTGGTGTAAATGTTGGTGTGTGTGTGTGTGTGTGTGTGTTGTGTGGTGTGTGTGGGGTGTGGGGTGGTGTGTGTGGTGTGTGTGTGGTGTGTGTGTGGATATATATATGAATATATACAACTTACATACAATATATATATATATATTATATATATATAAAAATTATATATTATATATATATATATAATATATATATATTAATTATGTTTTTAAGTATGATATATATACTTTAATATCTCACACACACACACAACACACACACACACCCCAACACACACACACACACACAACACACACAACACACACATATATAACACACACACACAAATATAACACACACACACACACACACACACACACACACACACAAAACCACACACCCACACACACACACACAAACACCACACCACTTTCACACACACATTCACACACACACACCCCAACACACACACACACACACACCAAAACCCCACACACACCCACACACAAACACACACAACACACAAAACCATGTATAACTAAAAATTAATAAAATACTATTAATGAAAAATTTTTCTAAGCACAGATTACGATATCAAAAACTGCCGTAATAACAACATCAATAAGCCAGAGATGGAATACTAAAAATACCATGAAATTATCACAAGGTTATCCAGTTACCATAACAACAGAAGCAACATTTAAAATTACAATAATGATGGTAATTTTCAGGCTCACACCAATGAAAAACTCTTCTAAAAATAGGATCAGTAACAATAACGAAAAAGAGATAAGACGCTAATATAAAATTAAAAAAAAAAAAAGTTTTTAAATCACCACTGTCATATAACAGTACAGTAATAATAAACCTCGCTCATAAGTACTTTTCAAACCGAATGACGCCTCAAAAGTATTTTCTCTTATACTCTACTCACAGCCTCTTGTACTAAAAACAATGCCTGTTCTTAAAGGGGCTAAAAAGGGTCTATAAGCAGTTTCAGCTGAGCACTGCAAAAAAATAATGAGAAAGAGACACTGAAAAAGAACGGAAATGCTGACGAAAAGACGAAATGCGTATCAACACATGGTCTTAAACTAGTCGGAAAGTCCACAACATGCTTGTCAACTAAGTGGGGATTATTGTTTGTTCTTATTACCATACGGGGTGAAAAACTTTTAAAAGGTTCACATCTGCCGGAAAGCTGATCGTGAATGTTTAACATAATTTCATACCTTTAATAAAAATTACATAGTGTAATCTAAAGTACTGGGGTTACATAAAAGCATTCAACCTGTCAAGTAATTACACCTTACAAAAAAGGGTATTTTTCTTCATTTATATTATGTATATCTTGTTTTACCGTAGTTCTAGGAACATGCGTCTGGGGGAATGTGGGTCCCCGAAACGTACGCTGTCACCGCGACGCTGAATCCCCGGCGACCCGCAAACTGCGCACGCGTTCCATTTTGGTTCTACGAAGCACCGCGCTTGGAAAAAAGGGGTTCTTCGCGTCGGTCATGCCTCGCGAAAACCCATTGGCGGCTTGTTTTTCCAAAACCCGCCCAAATGAAACCAAGACCTCGCTATAGTCATAGGGAAAACAGAAACCCAAAGTAAATTACGTCGCACGGATCGTAGGTCAAGCGGAGACCCAGGTCTATAGAAACTATACTTATAAAGACCTTGCCGGGGACCCGGGGAGTGCCCCCCTGCCAGATATAGCTTACTGTCAGTTGTTCACTTCCAAACTTAAGTCAAAAGGGGCGAATAGGACAACTCGAGCAAAAATAGAGGCAAATTAACCACATTCTATCACGTGGTTTATTGCAAAATTTGGCCGCTCCTTCGGTTCTCGAAGATTTTTTTGGGTTTTTGACCAGCATATACCCCGGGTTGAGACATACGACTGCTATTCCTTTTTGCATGGCGGGAAAACCCTCC
>NC_051402.1:5876237-5896786 GCF_015228065.2 Penaeus monodon
AAACCAAAAAGACCCCCAAAAGGTGGTTTTTAAAAAAAACTCCTTTTTTTCAGGATAGTGAACAAATTTCAGGAGGGGATCTTTTTGACATGTAAATAAATTTTAAAGGCACTCTTGGAATTCTAAAAGGGATACAAAATGGCATACCAAAAATTTACATTACCTAGGCCAATTTAAAAACGGCTCCGAAAATATCAATTTGTATTCCTTCATTTTAGATGGTGAACCTGGCGTATTTTTAAATATATGCATTAAATATTTTTTGGGGTCAAATTTTACAAGTATATTAAAAGAAAATACACCCACAAAGGTCCTCTTTTTTTTTTTCAGTGATTTATCATTCACTGCTATTTGAATATGCGAATTTTCAAAACATCAAATAATAGAAATGCAATGCCAAGTTTTTCCTGCATTGCTTCATAAAATAAACAACTAACAACACAAAACAAAAAAAAAGACCGCGGACTCGTATAAATTAAGCGATAGTTTAAGAAGAGAGGTAATGGGCCCTAATGGAGAAAAGAATAATATTCAAAGATTTCCTTTAAAGGATACTAAAGCTTCCTTTTTTAAAAAAAAAAAGACAGATCACCTGTTTTTCCCTTCTTTGTATCACTACAAATCCCTATAGCCAACCAAATCCCATTAGTTTTGTATGTCCACTAAAGTTTTTGTAAATTTTTTTTGCATGCAGATGGCTCCAAAAGGGTCCCTCCCCATCAAGGATCAATTAGTAACCCCTTGGGCCCATGCCTGATTTCCTCTTTCCCTTTGAACTTATGGATTTTTTTTTCTAATGCTATAAATAATAAGTAGTAAGTAATATCCCCAATATGATTATCATAATCTTACTAAAATATTAACAACAGTAAAAATATTAAAATAATGAAGAAAATTTAATCTTTAATCAAGGAAAAGGGTAAACAGATGAGATAGGTAGGACTAATAATTGACCCCTTGGTGCCCCAAGCACTTGTGAAGCCATCTATATGAAAACACAATTAACAGACAAAATTAAAGTCGACATGACATGTATTTTGGCCATACAGGGCCACGGGGTCAAGAAAAAAGGGATTAGTTAATCCCCTTCTAAAAGGCCTTAATACCAGGTGATACACCGTGTCATAATGCAAGATTATGAGTAACAGGCTTTTTTTTCTATCAATAATACATTTTATATAAATTTTACAGATATATCTTTCCCAATCCTAACATTTTTCCTTGCAGTTGTATTCACTCTTCACAGACAAAGGAAACTGTCATTTGAAAATACCATTCACCTAAAACTACAACACTACCACAGACTTCACATAAATACCTCTATCATTTCTATTACACTAATTCTAGATCTGGAAATTATTCTAATTGCTTCTATAAATAATCATTCAATTAAAAACTGACTTTCTCAAGCATTTTCTATATTTGCATAAATATCAAATAACAAAAAAACCCTAAAGAGACACGTGCCCTTATTCAGCACTTGACAGACAACAGTCAATAGTTACAATAAAAAGGGAGTATAGTACTTACTTGTGAAACCTGTGTGAGGCTCTTTCCCTGACGATTTTCTGAAGGCCCTGCGGTATATGAACATGTTGCTGTTGCTGTGGCTGCTGTGGCTGCTGCTGCTGTTTTTGTGGTTGCTGTGGTTGTAGCTGTGGTTTTAATTGTTTGTATTGTGGTTGTGGCTGTGGTGTGGCTTGGTTGTGGTTGTGGCTGTGATTGTGGTTTCTGTTTTTGGGCTGCTGCGGGTTGTTCCCTGCTGCTGCTGTGTGTTGCTGTTCCCTGCTGCTGCTGCAGCTGTTGGCTGCTGCTGTTGCTGCTGCGTTTACTGTTGCTGCTGCTCAAAGTCTTTCCGGTCCAGTGACAGAGTCATTGGATCTCTAGGGAGTCCTTATATTGCCATGCATTCCCATGCCAGTATCAGTATCAAGGTAGTGTAGGCTGATCACAGCAGCAAGTGCAGTTGCATTGAGCACGCACACTTCACACTAATGGATAAAAAGGGGATAGTCAGCCTAATTTTTTCTATTCACTAATATTATAGTGAGAAAAGTTAATGACAATTTATAAACAAATTTTGTGTTATTAACTCAATAACACATAAATGACCAATGAAAGGATTAGAGACAACCATTCACATAAAATTTTAAAGAAATTTCAGATCCCATAAAAATAGTGTATTTTCTCATAACAATGAAATTTGTTATTAGGAAAAAAAGCATATCTAGTCAATGCAGTATTAATGAAACAAAAAATACCACATTAAATATGACATAGTATATGAAGCGTATGAGTTCCTTTTATTTTTCACCATTTAAAAACCTTAAAGTTATTCACCATGATCATGGCATCATCTTGCATGCTGTCAGAAACTGGCAAGCCATTATTCAATACCTTTTTCCCTTGTAAATGAAACACATAAATCTGGTACTGTCTGGAAATTCCTCCAGCCTCATCCACCATACTATCACCATATCCCCATTCCCTTTGCAGGTCTTCTTCTCCCTGAGACAATATACAGCCATCATTCCTGCCAGTACTAGAAATTTTTGGGTTTAATTTATAGCACTTTTCATCCAACCAAAAAGCCTACCATTTCCTCTCCTTCGATTCCCTTCTAGAAAAAGCAATATCATGTATCTTACAGTCATTTCCTGGGATTGTATTTCTTTTTACTATTTACACAACTGATTACACAAAAATACATATGTCTTTGTTCATATGGTTACCATTTTTTTATTGCCTTTTTTTCTTTCATATCTTCATGTAATGTGAACCCCTTTTTTTTCTGAACGGGTTTATAAAACAGGGAATATGCACTTTTTGCCATGCACATGTGAAGTCATGTTCCTAAATATAAAAAGACCAAATTTTGCCTGATAAAACAGGCATTAATTGCAGATAAGGGGGGAGGCTGGAGTAATTGCTGTTCTAAGAAATTATATAAGGCACTTAGTCTCTGAAAATAAAGTCAAAATAACACAAAAAAAAAATTTTCATTGAATCAATGAAGTTCACAGTCTCTGCATTGACCAATACACCTTTGAAACAACAGTCTGTAGATATGCAATAACAATTAAAAATACTTCATTCCTCAGGTCTTTGTGGGGATTCCAGAGGCAGTCACTTACTGGCATGCATATGATAAAATCCTGGCTTTTCTTGACATCCATCAATCATCAGTAACATTGACAACTATGCAAATTCTATCCAACTAAATATTACCATATGATTTTACCTTTTTGTGGTAAACTCCTCATCCCCAAGGACAACATTGCAGGGCAAGAGCACGGGCATGTGAGCGGATTTCCATCCTCAGTTGAGTCCACCAGTTGTCTCGCGTCTCTAGCTCCTCTGGGGTGTGAGTGCGGTCAAGCAGCTTTACAGATCGAGCACTCACTGTTCCACCTGAGGGTTAAATGATTCATTCTCAGTCTCATCATCAGATTTCCCTGTCCATATCTGTATGATATTTGTGCTGATACATGCTGAAGAAAATCTTTTTTTTTTTCTGATAATTTTTATTTTTGTTCCCTTACCAAGGTGTAGGATGAATCCAGTTGGGAAATTCTTCATGGTGGGAAGGGATATTCAAGGAGATCAAAGGAATCCTGGGTCTTTATAGGTCGGGTATCCCAGTCATTGTCCCCCCTTGCCCCCTCCACCCCCACCTGAAGATCCGCCACTACCTGCTAAGCTACCACCTGTTTGGGTTATAAAATGGGGAGTAGTAAAGAGAAAATGAAATTTTTTAACTTCAAATATCCAACCTCAATTAACTGCAATAAAACATATGCTGCATGAGATACATCTAATTCATAATTCCTCAAGGAAAATTATCAATAAATAATGACTGATTTTTTCTCAATTTTCCAACATGAAAAAATAACAAATGACTCATAAGCAAAAGATGACAACACCAATTTTAGTATTATCTTTAGTAAAATCAATTTCATTGATTATCAATTATATCACCATATACTTTGACATTTTCTTTTAACCTCTAATGAATTTTTACTATTTATCAATTGACAGAAATCATGAAGTGAGTATGAAAGTATAATTTAATGGTTACATGGGACCATGGTTTATCAAAAAACACATGACCGTGTCTGTGTATTCATACACAACTTTTGACTGAATATTTAATTATTCTTGATCTAAATTTACTATAACTGATAATCAGATTCTAAAAAAAAAAATTTTTATTTTAATATCTGTATCCCCCAAAGCTGTCTAAAAGGACTTGAAAACCTAAAATACCCTTTGGAGTGATGGAAAGGTCAGAATCAGATGAGGCTCTGTTGATGGAGACTCCCGGTGTACGTGCGGGGACTGGCCAGCTTTCCTGATGCGTTGGGGAGTGTGTTGGTATGCTTCCATTGGTAGCAGCACAGCCCACAGAACCAGCCTCTTTCTTGGACCCGTCAGTCTCAATAGGTAAGGGGCTCCTGGACACGGGGTAACAGCCACTAGTATGGGACTACGAGACGAGCGCTTCGGGGAGCCTACCATCGATGCTGAGCCGGGCCGGGCCTCCACTAACATGTCTAGGCTAGAGATGTACACAGGATGGGGGGGGACACTTAGCTGCTACATCTAAAGCACACTGAAGCAAGTCTCTGCTATCCATGCTCTGACTACTTGCTACATGATTAAATGAAGAAGAGGAAGATGAAGAAAAGTGAGGACAGATTTGAGGATGCTGATATGAGGATCTGAACGAGGATGATGTGGAAAAAGGGTTCAAGTAATGGGGTTGTATGGTATTAGGGATTTGAGATGTACCACAGGTTAGACTTGGGCTTGAAGTGGACACAGGAAGGCTGTTCTGTACACTTACACGGGTGATACACACAGAGATGATGAATGTCTTTATTTTCTCCCTCTGCTTTTATGCAGGTGTTATTGCTTGTAGCAGTATCTGCCTGCTGTAAATGTGGGAGTGTAAATACCTTTGTTTTTGCGGAAGAATGGGAGTTAAAGGGAGTACTGCAATATCAGGCAATGGGCTGGGTTTCACATGGGGCATTTGCTCCTCATTTTTTTTTAAAAATGGTTCATTAACTGGGAGAGCCCCAAGACTAAGGATCTCTGTTTATTGTTATAACCCAAAACTGATGTAACAACCAGTCTTTCCTCTTGCTGGGATTCTTCTAAAATAATGTTCTTCTCTCTCGGACTGGATGAATCACGGGTTGTTGTGACCTGCACACTCCCGCTCTCCTCTCAAGTCTAGTCTGCTCATTTTCACACTGTTTTTTCTTCATTTTCATGGTTTAAACCTTCAGCAGTAGGTTCTTCAAAACCTGAAACATTTATTGCAAAATGTATTGCATTTTTCACAGTAAGGAATAGCATTGCCCAACTGAGGCAGAACAGGTGATGTAAGCGCAAATTCAGAGTCAGGTGTGTGGACATACACATCTCACTACCGGACCTGATTGAGTCACTCAAAGAACGGGTTTAAACCCCGAGTAAGTCACTAACATCACAGGACCTGTAAAATGACTTTCAATAGAACTTTGTGATGTTAGTTCTCCTCACTAATGAAAAATTTTTGTGGGGAACCTTGTGTTGGAACTTCACTTTCTGGTAACCCTACAATGTGCTCTGGACTGCTGAAATTAGATGTCAGCTCTGAACTACATGTATCTTCATCTGATGAAATAAATTGCAATGGTCCTGGTGAAGTTTCATTTTCAGCAAAAATTTCTCTAGCATAAATGCTCTTATTCAGTGTTGGATCTGAAAGGCTGTTGATAAGGTCTTATATGAGTACTCTATATTTGGGTTACTTCAGGACCAAGTCTTCCCCATCTGAATACTGACTAACCTCCTCTTCATCAAGGCCTATGACTTCTACATCAGGAAATCAAGATCATAGTCTTCATTCGAGTCCTCTGGAGAAGTTATTGAACCCTCGTTCTTATCTCTAACATTCTGTTGCTTCACCCATGGCTGACCTCGACCCAACAGTCTCACCATAGGGCTATGTACTTTAGGAGCAGACTTTTGAGAACTTTTACTTGAAGATTTTCCACAATAAACTCCGCTAACATCAAAGCTCTGTGACTTTTCAAGTCCTCGAAGCCTCATAACTTTCTGAGCTGTCCTTGCGAAGCCCAGCTCTCAGAGACTCTATACTATTTGGTCGCACACCTGTCCAGGTAGGAGACATAGGTTGCTGTCTGTGTTGAAAACCATGCATTGGCCAGGGCCCTCTCGTCTTGTGAGGTCTGCGACAGCCAAAGCTTCTAGAGCAGTTTGCATGTGGTAGGGATGAATTTCGCTGCAAGTAAACTGGGGGGTGCTGAGTGATTGTGGAACTTCTCTTACGTCTCACTAAGGGAAGACCACGAATCATGCGTTTGGCACTTGTCAGAGCTAACTGGCCTGGCAGATGCTTGGAATGATCTGCCACTGGGCTAACCATAAGGTCAAGCCACTGTGATGGATGATAGGATGGGTTATGAGGTGAATATGTTGGGCTGCATCCTAAAACTGAGTGTGGGCTGGTCCAAGGACTTGGGGAAGATGATGACAATTTATTAGGAATGTGAACAACAGAAATAGGCATAGGTTTATCAGAGTTCGGAACAACAACATACATATTCTCTAGTACAATCTCATCATCCAAACTAATTCACATACCATCAAAGACATTCAACACAGTATAGATGTTAAGAGCAGGTATAATTAGGCAACTCATGGAGACAAAGCAGTGGTAATGAGACCATAATGGGCCCAATCACACCACCATCAAACAAGGGTTATACAGTGCATTAATTGGTTATATTATTGGCAGGTTAATAAGAGGGAGAGAAGGATAATAGGAAAGAAGAACAGAGAAGCGATATTAATAAACTTTGACATATAAATATGCTTTAACTATCTTTTTGTGTAACCAGTTGAAAAAAATAAATTTATATTAACAATACTGTTAAAAAAAAATTATACATTTAATCCTAAAAAATTCTTCATTTGGTTAAATAAATTTCACAAAAATCTCTGGACAAACCTATCTTGTAGACAGAATATACTAACACCACAAATATGGCACAAAAAGAGAAAAAAATGAGTTTAAAAAAATTCTTACATAAATGGTAAAATTAAAATAGACAGAAAATGATAGCCTACATAAATGATCTATATGTGCAAATATCTTGAATCATTGTCTCTCTTCCCATATATTTTTCAATTTTAAATAAAAAAGATGAATATATCTCATTCAGATCATATTTCATAAAAATACTGATGTTCTTATGCAAACTCAAGACATGTACTCACAATTATCCTGTACAGTAACTTTCCTTCTCTGAAATCCCCTTTATCTCTATTAACACTGAAATTAACTGCAGTATGTGAAATTTCCACAACTCATCATAATACCTAGCACCAGTAAAATCACTATTAAATTATATGAAGTCAAAGTCTGCACTCAAAAATTCAACTTTTGACATGAACTGCCTTAACAATTTAACAGCACTGACATATGAATGTATGTCTTCCAAAAATCTGGACAATAATCTGCCCAAAAGTCAAGACCAATGAGACTTTACATCAAAAACAGTCTTTGCAGTGAGTCATAATCTTATTAAACTGCCAGTTCCTTTTTGATTCTTATCACTGATACCAACAGAAAATTCGTAAGCATATTGGCTGAAAAACATTATGGAAAATGACCAACATACACTGCAGTTTTTGTTTCTTTACACTTGATTCACTCATATGAGAGTAGACACAGGTTCAGCAGGAGAGACAGTTTTAGATCTTTAGTCATAGAACAAGAATAACTTCATTTTATAGCATCCTCTTACAAGTTTAGTTTACTACTTCATGCATACTGCTATATAATTTAGGATAGTTTATTTCTTTAACTAATCACTACAGGTGGGAGAGTAAATCTTTCAGAAGTTACTTTCCACAAGACAAAATTCTGGGAAGGAAACAAACAGTAGAAAACTTATATATACAGTGGAAATTCTACAGCATCCCTGCTTTATCTATACGAATCAATAGGCCTTAATGATAGTTACTAGTAAAATAAGGAATAACCACACAAAACAGCACCTACATTTCCTGTCCTTGAGATATCTCTTTTTTTTTAATAAATCTCATCTTCTCTATCTCCCATTCCTATCTATACTCCTCAAGTATTTTCACAACTTGCCACTTTTCTGATTTATTTATCTATACCTTTAGTTATCTATTCAACTGAGGATCTCTTTCCTCTGTCATATTAGAATTATCTGTCTGTCAAGAGATATATCTATCTTTCAATTTATTTACCTAACTACATAAGTCTTTTTGCCTACTTAATTCTGTGTTCCTGTAAATACCTACCTACATGTTCAGTAGTTTGTCTGTCCATAAAGTCTGTTCATCTGACCATCTATCCATCCTACCATCTTCTATCCATTTATTCCTTCATCATGACATCTATCCATCAAAATCTATTTATGTACAGTATCTCCATCTATCAATCCATTCATCCATCTATCTAATACTTCTCCCTTAACCTGCTCATGACAGATGACAAACCATCACATCTTGGCAAACTGGACTCAAATGCCAGGTGAATGAATGCATGTTTCTTTCACTTCTAATTTTTCACTTGAGAAGCTCACAGTGCATAAAGCATAGTGAACAGTTCAGTAAAATATTGGGATATCCTTTCATGAGTGCATTAATAATAAATGAAATATCTCTGAATGGACAAAACCTCACAAAGACACCCGTTTACATTTTCACTATCCTGAGAGCCTATCTCAATATTCCCTAGATGTAACGCTAGCAACATGTAATTTTAGTTCTTCAATAATGACTTCCTTCCCATCTACAGAAATCAAAAAGAACACATGAAAACTCCACCATGAATAAGCACAGAAGCAGACATTATTCCACAAGAGGAAAACTGACGACTTCAGCATGCAACACAAGAGGTACAGACAACGGCATTCCAACAGGAGAGAAATAGTGGCCCTTTCACTACCTAAAAACACAAGACTACCAGTACTTCCTCCTTTCTCCTCTTTCACAGCTTGCTTAAGTTAGTGATCATGGATGGCAATCTTCAAACTTTCATTCACAAAATTTTGTTATGTTCTATCACTGCTTCCAAGTAATGAAGAAGAGGAGAAGAATTTTTTTTATAAATCTTTCTTCCTTTAAGTGAAATAAATCTTAAAAAAAAAGAAAAAAGAAAATATCTTAATGCAAAACCTTTGGAAAAAACATAGATAATCTGAACAAGAAATTTAGCAGAACATTTATATAAAGCTCTAAGCACACAGTAAATACACTTAAGCAAAGCTTGACCAGCCAGAGAACAGAGCAAGCAGTAAGCTACAAATCAACCCGGCTCTTTTTTGTCTAATGATATCAGAAAACCAATTTCTCCCTTCAGTTATTCCATAAAAAGCCACTTTACAAAACAGGTCTTTAAACAAATTCAAGAAAAAAAAAAGAAAAAAAGAAAAAAAAAAAAAAAAATCAAAAAATGTCTGGAAACAACATACTTACATAAAACAATGTTTTCTTATTTACCGATGAAATCATTCTATGCTATACATTGAAAATGGTATTATGAAGTAATTATACAACTTACTTTTTCTATTAATCCAATAACAATATTTCTAACTTAGGTCACCACAATGCCATTGCACTGCTTCAGAACCAGTCTATAAGTCAATCATCATTTTCAAAAATACTAATAATTAGCAATAAAATGATTAGCCCTACTTCTACATCTTCCATGTGAAAATATTAACTACAAGGCAAAAATTTCCTCTCCATAGCCTGCCGTGTTAAACATATGTATATATATGTATGTATATGATTGTTTTTTTATAATAATTATATATATATTTTAATATTATATATAATAAATATATATATAATAATATATATATATATAATAATTTCATTTACATACATAAAAACATACATACATACTCATACTACTACATCATCAATAAATTAAATAAATAAATTTTAAATATATATATATAATATATATATAAATTTTATATATTAAATATTAATATATATATATATATATATATATTATATATATATATATAAAAAAATAATAATATAATAATAATAATAATAATTTTAAAAATAATCAAAAATAATATAATTTTTAAAAAATAATTTTATAAATATAAATATTAAATATAAATATAATATATATTTTATATATGAAAATATATAATTTAAAATAAAAATTATTTAAACCTTTTTTAAATTTCTTTTTTTCATTTTTTATCCCAAAAAACCCCACAACAAAAAAAAAAAAAAAAACAAACAATTTTTTATATAAATATAATATTATATATATCTATATATATATATATATTTTTAAAAATTTAAAAATTTTAAAATTTAAAATTTTTTAAAAAAAATTTATTTACTATAAAATTATAAAAAAATTAATAAAAATTTAAAAAACCTTTTTTATAAAATTTAAAAAATCCAAAAAAAAGATTTATTAAAAAAATAATTTTAATTATTTTAATATAATCATATTTCAAATTATCTATTTTTAAAAAATTAGTTTTTGTTTTGGGGGGGTTTTTTATAAATACATTATTATTTTTTATTTATTTTTATAAAAATTTATTAAAAAAAAATTTTTATTATGTATTTATTTTAAATTAAAAAAAATTAATTTAAATTTTTATCTAATTTTTTTTTATTATTATTATTTTTTAAAATTATTTTTTATTATTATTATTATAATAAAAAATATTAATTATATTATTTTTTTTAAATTAAAATTATATATATATATAATAAAAATATTTTAAATTTAAAATTTATTAAATTTTTATTAATATTATTTTTAATTATTTAAACAAAAAAAAAAATTTTAAAAAAAAAAAAAATAAAAAAAAAACAAAAAATTAAAATTTTTATAAAAAAAAAAATATATATATTTTATCTAAAATTTCTATAAAATATAAAATATAAATATAATAAAATATATAATATTTAAAAAATTTTTTAAAATTTTTAAAAAAATTTTTAAAAAATTTTTAAAAGTAATTTAAATTTTAATTTTTAATAAAACAAATTTTAAATTTTAAATTTTTTTTAAATTTTATTTAATAATTATTTATTTTTTTTATTTTTAAAAATACATATATATATTTTATATATATTTTTAATAAAATATATAATATATATATATTTTTAAATATATAAATTATATATAAATTTAAACCTAATATTTTTAATTAAAAAACCCAAAAAATATATATATTATTAAAAATTAATATTAATTAAAAATTAATAAATAAAAAAAAATAAATAAATATATATAAAAAATTTATTTTATATTTTAATTTAATATATAAAAAAAATTTTAAAAAATTTTAAACAAAAAATATATAATAATATTATAATTTAAATAATAAAAATTATATTATATATATATATATATATATTTTTTTAATTTTTTTTAAATAATTTATTTTTAAATTTTTTTTTAAAAATTTTAAATTTTTTAAATTTTTTTAAAATCATTTATGTGTGTAAATTTCCCAATTACATTTTAACATAAATGGCTAAAAAGAATCAAAATATTTATCACTGTATAAAGTATATACATAAAATATACAAAGTGACATGAATATGTGATTTTATGACTTCTGTTTGTTAAATATGAACATAAAAGAGCACAATTACAAACTTGCCAGAAATAGCCACAGAAAATGTTAAATTTATACATTATTTTTTCACAAAATGTAACTTTTCTTTATATCTACATCAAATCAAAAAACCTGCTTTAAATTTTTGAAAATGGTTAGTAAGATTTTATTTTTTTGCTGTTAAAAACACACAAAAAGTAAAGAAGTCCCTTTCCCCAACGATATTATGAGGCAAAAAATGAATTAAATGTCTATCCATTGAATTTTAAAATGGTGATTCTTTGATTTTATACCCCTTTTCTGTAATGTGTGCCTCACAAATAAGCTGAGCTTATCAAAAACAAAACAATTTTTTTTTTAAAGTGATGGCACCCAAAAATTTGTCATTATGATAGTTTTGGCAATATGTTATATTTATCTAATACACAAGATACCTCTATCTTGTAATTACATATACACATAACAATTCAAAGAGCTAAAGAGAAAAAGCTGTGATACCAATTACCTTTATCACAGGATATCCTTTTTGATAGCCTACAGACTTCATGATACAAAAATGATTGTTGAAAATAAATCCCACTGTTCTAACTTCTCACCCCTTTTCATACATACATCCCTCCTCCCCAATTCTTCATTAAATAGCACATTACACTACACTGAAAGGATGGTACTGCCTGGTACCAACAAAAACAGCAGCTGCATGAGTGATATTGCCTTTCCCCTAGTACCTAAACATGTCAATGATATAGAAACCAAATCTCCTTCTGACTCACTCTCTCTGAGCAGTGATCTCCCGTAGTGGTGATGGAGAATGAGTTGTTCCACCAGCAGTGCCAGAGTCATAGTGCAGACGAACAAGAGTCACTGCAGACCCAAGACCACGTACAACAATACCAGTTTCTCCTTCAAGATCAAAGCACTGTCTGTAACTAAATTAAGAATTTCACATGTTAATACAAGAGGGATGATATTAATCAAAGAGCAAAAAAGGAAGACAGCAAGAGTCTGAAAGAGTCAGAGAAAATCAATAAGAGAGAGAGAAAAAAAAAAGAGAAAAAAAGAGAAAAAATAAGAGAAAAAAAGAGAAAAAAAGAGAGCAAACAAGAGACTGAGAGAGAAGGAGCAAGATAGACTGAGATGGAGCAAGACAGAGAGGGAGAGAGAGGGAAAGAGGAAGAGAGTAAGAAGGAAAGGAGGGCGAGACAAAGAGGGAAAGAAAAAGAAAGAGAGATAAAGAAAGAGAGGAAAAGAAAAAGAGAAGGAAAGAGAAAGAGAGAAAGAGAGAACAAGTAAAAAAAAGGGAAAAAGAAAAAAGAAGAAAAAAAGGAGAGAGAAGAGGGGAGGAAATTTTCCTTTTTGAGATATTACTCACAAACAACTGACAAAATCTACATCAACTATTTCTGCATTCTGACTCATATAATATAGCTGGAGTTATGCATGCAGCCCTTACCCAATCACAGCATTCCCACCAAGTTCCAACACTTTGAGCCCAATGCGTCTCTGTAGCTCTCCGGAAAGCTTGAAAAATAGCGTCTGTCGTGCTTCGTTGCTTGCTCTGGGCGTTCGGATTTTGTCAATCCACTGGTACTCTGGATCGTCGTTTACAACAAGTTCTTCTACAAAGCCAACAATATTCTGGCATCTATAACCAGCAGGAATTTCTGGATCTAAAATAAAAAGATCAACTTTTTCCTATATAAATAAGTACATTCATACCCGCTTATATATACATACATACATTCATTAACACACACATACATAAAAACACAAACACACACCCACACAAACACAACACACCACACACACACCCCACACACACAAACACACACACAACACAACACACACACACCCTACACACACAACACACACACACAACCACACACAACACACACACACACACACACACACACAACACACACACACCACAACACACAAACCTTAAAAAATATACTCACACATATATTATGTATGTGTTATATACATAGACTGATAGAAAATAGATAGATAAATAGATAAATAATGTGTGTGTGGTGGTGTGTGTGTGTGTGCTGTGTGTGGTGTGGGTGTGTGTTTTGTTGTGTGTGTTGTGTCTGTTGTGTTGTGTGTGTTTTGTGTGTGGGTGGGTTGGGTGGTTGGTGTGTGGTGTGTGTGGGGTATGGTGCGGCGAGTGTGTGTGTGTGTGTTGGGGTGTTGGGGGTGGTGTGTGGTGTGCCGCGTGTTGGGGGTGTGTGGGGTGTGTGTGTGTTTGTGTGTGTTGTGGTGGTGTGTTGTGGTGTGGTGTGGTGAGTGGTGTGCTTTGTTGTGGTTGGGTGCGTGTGGTTTGCTGTGCGTGGGTGTGGTGTGAATGGAATTGATATGAGGTTATTTGTGAATGTGAATGTGTGTGAAAGTGAATGTATGGTGTGTGTGTTTGTGTATACATACAATAATATACTTTCATATTAATAATATTATATTATAATATATATATAATTTTATATTATATATATATTATATATTATATATATATATTATTAAAATTAATTAATTAAAAATTTTTTTAAAACATATACTAACATACACATACCCCCCCCCCCCCCCCCCCTATTTAATATTATAATTTATATATATATAATTTTCATATTATATGTATTATGTGGGCATATATAATATATATGTATTATAATAATAAAATAAACAAATTATATAATGTATGTGAATTTTTATAATTTAAATACTTTTTTTATATGTGTGTGTATTATATTATTATAATATATAAAAAATTTTAATTTTTAAAATATATTATTCATATAATATTTTTATATAATTTTTTTATAATATATATATATAAAATTATAATATATATATAATATTATATATATATATATATATATATTTTATATATATAATATACAGATAAATACTTTAAAACACACTATATTTCCCTATAAACATATATACAAAAAATGCAACATTTTTAAAATTTAAAATATAATTTTATATATATATATATAATAAATTATATATATTATTAAATATTATATATTTTATATAATAAAAAATTTTTAATATATATATATAATTATATATAAAAATTTATATACAGATATATTTTAAACATAATACTACTTGTGAAATATATAATATATATATATAATATATATATATAATATATAATAATATAAAATAATTAATATAAAATTTTAATTTTAACATTTTTACTTTTTTAAAAACAGAATGCCATTTCATTTTTTCATTAAGCTCTGTATATCAGTTAGGTACCCGGTTCTGCCAGCATTGTTGCATCAGTGTGAGAGATAACTATAAACAATTAGATAACAATTACAATTCTAATCTTTGTTTTTTTTTAATTTTAAACAAGTTTTAATGTACAGAGAAGGATACCCCCTCTCATACGTACTTAAAAATGACTTTCTAAAAAAAAAAATGGACGCCACATGATGATGAGAAATTTGTTTAAATCTGAGAACAGGTAACTTTTTCGACAAAGTTGACTTCGCCCGAAACCCCTGCATTTTTGGGCGTAGACTGGGACCCAACCCGACATAACGCAGTTTCCCGAGGAGAATAAAACATTCAGTTATGATTAAAAGCTATGTTTATATGACCTCCTTAAAAAATAACTAAAAACATGAATGACTAATGTACACTCTAGACTAATAACACACCTGGTTGGGAAGGATCCTGCTGGTGTCGCTGAGAGTGTGGGGGGCTTGGAGGTGGCAGGAGCAGAGGGTTCAGATCCACATACACTTTGCCGATAGCATCGTTGGCTGAGTAAGTGTCATGGTCCATCAGGCGAACCTGAAGGGGCTCATCCTGGAGTTCTTGGTCATCCACCTGTGTCAGAAAAGGGTCTCAGAATCAATAAAATATTTCTGACACTAAGTACCAGTACTCTACATCTCAATGGGGGATACTCATTATACTCAGTTCCCATAACACTTTTTATACCTGTGCTCTCAATTAATCATAATACTTGCTTCCAAGATATTACTAATACTAGTAAACCAAACAATGAAGCACATTAAGACAAAATATTACCTCAAACCGAAACCACTCTGAATTCCACTGTGGATTCAGGCTTTTTCTGTAGACTTCCGTCTTGTAGGTGACAGCTCCCAGCTTTACTTCCACATAAGCATCTGTTGTGTCTGATGAGCGGTCCATAACAGGCAGGTTTCGGCCTGCCACCACTCGGACTTTAACCTTCCCTGGCATCTTTTAATCTAGAATTGCCAGAATGCATACAGTTCTGTAATTATGTAAATCAAACATTATCAGATATAAACATATCATGGATATATAAGTCAATTAAATTATGACCCTGTATTAAATTTAAAACATAACTCAAATAATACGAAGAAACAAAGAAAAATATATAGATGACACCTGAAAGTCCTCCATTTGGGCCCGGGAACCAATGGCAATTCCTCACCACATCTGCTGCCACTCTAGTAAAGGCTAACAGTCACATATAAATTTGATCATGGTCCAATCATGATATTTTTAACTAAACAGGTATTACACATAGTCTCCCAATATTTTTTTGAATCTGTAAAACATTTGATTCTCCTCCCTTTATCATCAATATCTCAGTCTCATGTAATTCTTGCTTAAATACTAAAACTCAATATAAAATGAGGCAAACTAGAAATAATTATTAGTTTTTAAAAAAGAACCTTTATTTACTGTATTCAACTAGGTATCTTAAAAACACTTTCCCACAGTGAATGCTTAATTCAGCCCATGATCAGTATCATATACCATTTGGGAAATAAGCATCAAAAAAACCCCAAACACACCACAACACACACACACACACCACACACACCACACACACACACACACACACACACAACACACAACACACACACACACACACACACACACACACACACACACAGATTTTTTCTATAATCAAAAGTTACCCGTGATTGAGCAACTGTCCAAAGGAGCATTGATGGACAGAGCCTGCCAAACAACACCCCCCAGTAAACAATGTTTTTATCTCATTATGCGTGGCAAGGTAGAGCTGAAACTCAGAAGTACCGAGTGGACTTCAGCTGAGAGTGGCACTTTCCGTAATATTTTACCTTTATTTGTGGCATTATAGCTAATTTCTGCTGAAAATTTCTTGTACTGCGAAATGCAACTTTTGGCCTTACAAGACTATCAAATTTACTCAAGCTTATCACATCAATACTGTAAATATTAACCTTCATCTTTTCACCTTATCACTAGTTTTATATAAAAGATGAATGTCAGAATACAGGGGTTTAGGCATTCAAGGAGTAAGAGTCCCCTCTATGCTGATTACTTCTTTCCCTTTACATGACAAAGACAAAAAAATTTAAGAACATGGAAAGGTAAAGGAGATACAACTAATATGCAATTATTTCTATGAGTCCCTGTAGAAATTTTAGTTATAAAGAAAAAAATTAAAATTTCAAATCTAAAATTCCCTGTTTGGGAGTGTCCCTAAGTATTCTCCCTTTCTGATTTTGATTAATTATCTACTGTGTAATTAAACACAAAAATAAACCCATGTGTGAAAAAACTCACTTTCAAAATCCAATACAAAAGGCCTGGTTAAAACCACATATTATCTTAACAGACAATGGCTGACAGGAAGTTCAAGGGTTTGTCTCAATTTCAATTTTAATAGGAAATTGGTAACATTGGTAAGCCCAAAATGGTGTGCATTTCACAGTGCAACAGCACACATGGCAGGGACCCCACCCGCAGCACGCACGCAGCACCACACACACAACAACACACACACATTTGTATATGTGTATTTTATATATATAATTATATAATTTAATAATATATTATATATATATTTAATACATAATATTTTATATATATATATAATATATTATATTAAAAATTATAATATTATTTATTATATATGTAATTATTATATATTATATTAGTATATATTGTATATATATATGTAATTATTTATTTTAATATATATATTATATATATATATATATTTTAAATTTAAAAATATATATATATATAAAAATATAATATATAATATATATATATATTATATAATGTGCATATATACACAAATGTATAATAGTATAAAAATCTATATGTATATATACAGTATATAGGGTAATAATATAATAAAAATATATTATTATTTTTAAATAGTAAATATTATATATATATATATATTATATATTATATATTTTATTGTATATAAAATATACATATATACGTGAAAAACATATAAATTATACAATTATAATATTTTTATTTATATATATATAAATATATAATTATATATTATAAATATATATATAAAAATTATATATATATTATATTATTAAAATATAATATATGTATATTTTATATTGTATATGTTTATATATATGTATATAGTATATATGTATATGTGGGGTTTTGTGATGGGGGTGTGGTGTGTTGTGTGTGGGGTGTGTGTGTGTGTGTGTGTGTGTGTGTGTGTGTGTGTGGTTGGAGGGTGTGTGTGTGTTGTGTGTGTGGGTTTTGTGGGTGTGTTTGTTTTTTGTGTGTGTATGTAGTTAAAATTTTTTTTTTATTTATTTATTTTATTATGAAAAGTTTTAAATTATTAGTATTATGTATGTATTATTTTTGTAGGTATTATGTTTATTATTATTATTTTTATATATATATAATATATTATAATATTTATTTTATATATATAATATATAAAATTTATATATTTATATTATTAAAATTTTAAAATTATATTAAAAATATTTTTTTGGTTTGCGGGGGGAAAGGATTTGGGTTAATGGAAAGTTGTTTTTTTGAAGGCCCCTTGTTTTGTTATGTTTGTTTTAATTTTTTTCTGTGAAGGTTTTAAGTGTTCTTTTTCTATAAGGTGTTAGGTTGCCTGTTCCAGTCATGAAGGTAAAGGGAAAAATGAGTGCATATATGAGTAACATTTTGTGTGAATGAAGGATCTTGCTGTTTTTCAAATTTAGGGGGTAATGTATGTGCCCTTTTTTTGTATTTTTTGTTTTTTAAAGTCAAAAAAAATTTTTTGTATCTTTTACAGAGTAATTTTTTGGGGGGTTGTCTTCGTGTTCAAGTAGGGCCCTAACTTTCTGTTTTGGTTAATTTATATATGGATGCATTGTAGGGGGAAATTTAAAATCATATTCTTTTAGAGGACTAAAAGTTGCAGTTGTCAGTACAAGAATCTCCAGACACAAATAGTAATGCCACAAACAATGGAAAAAGATTGCTGTGCTCCCAAGTTTCGGCTCTATCTTGCAAGACAAGATTTATTTAACAATCTAAGTTGCCACTGTACCGACAACTCCAACTTTTTGTCCTTTACAAGAATAACATAATAAATTTGCCCTAGCTTAGTGCATCCATATTGTAAAGATTAAATGATTGTTGAATAAATTTTGTGACATGGAGCTGGGGACTGTACTGTAAAGAATTACTTATGTTTTTTAGTGGGTTTTTTAATACCATCTTAATTGTGTGTAAAAAACCTGGTTGCCCTTGTGTTAACCAGGGGAAGCTTTTTAAAGCTAAGGCAATTTCAACTTTATAAAGCAATTAGCATTACAAAATGACACATTGTAATAAATTTTATGTATTTTTTTGCTTCTCTTCATGCTTTTCCTTTTATTTTACACATTTCATGCTAAACCTTTATACATACAAACTTCCCCATTCTCAAACTGAAAGTACTTACAGTAGAGCAATTGAAAATTTTCCAAATCAAGGGACTATTAAATTTCTCTAGATACATCAACTAGACAGTCTTAGTTTCCTAGATTTCAGGACACAACCAACTTTTCTGCTTTTCCTTCGATTTTTATCAACAATTATTAAAGTAACTAAAATAATAAAAAAAAACTTTCACCAGCCCTTTCTACTTAACAAGTTTAAAAATTTCCGTTTTAATCCACGGGTAAGCCTTCATTACCCAAAAATACATGAAGAATGCCTTGCCAACAAATATTTCGACAGTGGATTAGACCATCTGTAATAAAACCGAATAAACAAAATTTTAAATTAAAAATCCAAGAAGAAATTAAAATACAATGCTGTAACGTCACCCACTACCGCTACTAAAGGGCTCTCACCAACTACAAAAAAATAACTAAATACTCATCCAGGGCAAGACAATAAACACAAAAACGTCTATCCTGCTAAAAAAAATAGGGGAGTTACTTGTTGTGTAAATCGTTGTATAAGAATGGCGTAATGTTTTTTTTTATTATATATATCACAAAAATCCTTGCTTAGGTTTCCATCAAAACATCGGTGTCGTCTGCACGGTGGAATGTGGTCGTTTATGTACTGTTATGTAGACGTCAGCTAAGTCTCGCATCCGTTCCGTGTGTAATTTATCATTAGCTTTTATATTTGATGTTAATGTTTGTTACTACTGACTATGTTAATGGTATGATTATTTTGTATCATTAATGATATTTTTTTCTCCTAACAATATTTTTTTTTCATCAAGAATTTTTTTGTCATTAAGGATAGAGAAATTTATATTTTCCGTCACTAGTATTTTCATTATAAAGATAAAATAATAATGATGTTTAGGAGATAAATGATAATAAAAATGATAATAATAATTAATCATGTAACAAAATAATGAAAGGTAAAAAATGTATTAATAAAAAAATAATGGCAATGTGACAATGATAATAATAATAAAAATAATAATAATAATAAAAATAAAAATAATAAAAAATAAAATATAAAAATAAAATAATAAAAAAAAATAAAAGATAATAAAAATAATAAATAATAATAATAAAATAATAATAATAAAATAATAAATAATAATAATAAAATAAAATAATAAATAATATAATATAAAATAATAAATTAAAAATTTTTAATAGT